>NW_024884756.1:9498797-9738962 GCF_019232065.1 Centrocercus urophasianus
AAAGAAAGAAAGAAAGAAAGAAAGAAAGAAAGAAAGAAAGAAAGAAAAGAAGGGAAGTTTCTTTTTTCTTCAGAGGAAACTTTCAGTGTATTTAGAATCAGAATTTTTAAGCTTCATTTAGCAGTCTGCATTTTATAGCACAGACCACACTTAAGGCTGCCAGTGCTACTGGGAAGATTCATGCTGGTTGATTAAAGAGTGCATCATTTAGATAGTTTAAATGTTAGTACACATACTCATCTCATTCCTGGAAAAGCGCATGCAGCTTCTCCAGTAGAGCTTTTATGACCACGTAAGCATGGAACAGCACAAATGGATACTGTCCAGTTTGCAGATCTGCAGTAATTTGGAAGAAAAAATAAAATAAAAAAATCAGGCAAATAAAATGAGATCTGGAAACAGCCTTTCCCAGCAAGGAACATGAAATGATGCAGCAATAGGGTGTCATGGAAAAAGGTGGACAAAATTCCAGTGGTCAGACCTGCTTCCACCAGTTTCTTCTGTATTCGTTTTTGGTAGGTTAAATTGACAGTTTCTTCCAATATCAGCAGTTAAATCAGAGAAGCAGTGCCAATTTGAAACAGATCATGTAACCATCCCAGTTACTGAGCACTGCCTCAATTCAGAGAGTAATTTTAGTGTGCACAAACTGGACTACTTCAGAAAGACACCAAACTCCATGTGCCTGTGATACTATCAAATAAATGGACTCCAGCCCTTTCAGACAGCTCCAAGCCACATACACAAAGCAGAAATATCTGGATCCAGGGCTGTGACTAAACACAGTACAAGGCAAAATCCCAACTTAAATATTCTCCTGATGTCCGTGTCACAGCACAAACTGCTCTGACCTACTGATCCACACTGCTAACTAATGCACACACTGCCCACGGGCCCCTGCCTATCATCTTAGAGCTAGCTGTCTTCAGCTCTCCCCTATGAAATATATGTTCCTCTTGAACAGTGCAAGAAAGCAAAGAAAACAAACAAACAAAAAACCGTTCAGAGGATTTTCTACTATAAGAATTTTCATTAACAGAAATTCTCACCCGTTCAGAACTGATACAGTTTCAGTTCTAAAAAGAACTGGGGGAAAAAAACTATTCAAACACATTGAGAATTTACTTGTCCATAATACCACATCACCATTGCACAGTTAGCACGTCAAATTACAAGATGAATATAGTACTTGGATTTTTTCAGTTAGTAAGCTAGTCTGCAGCAAAAGTAAACATGGAAAACTGTTTGCACATTTGTTGCTTAAGAACACGTTTCACCCTCCAGTAAGTCACTACAGAACCAGATCTACAGAAATTAGAATGATGTTTTTTGCCATAGCTCACTGCATTAAGAAAAGCAAAGAATGACCTGAAGTGATCCACTGCAATCTTATCTCTAAAAATGATGCAACAACAAAAAAGCAAGAAACACAGAAGTACTTCAGCCAGGTTCTGACTTACCTATGTGATAAAGTCCTATCCAGTCAGTTGGATCAACTTCTTCCTTAATATCCCAGAAAATTATGAGGTTCTGAGATTGCCCCAAGGTGTATTCATACATACTGGCTGTCAAACTAGACCTGCTATCTGAGGTCACTAAGTCAGTGTCACTGTTGGCACGCTGCAAATTCATGTTCTCAGCCATGGTGCCCTGAGATGCCAAACTCTGCAGATTCTCTGGGCTTAGAGTATAGCGGAGCTGCGGGTTGCGACGCCGCACAAATAGCAGATGTTCTCGTGCTGAACTGGCCATCTCTTCTTCACTTTTTTCAATTTATGTGAAGAAGTTGTTGTTCACAGATCTACGATGAAGAAGAAAAAAGACAAAGTGAGACAATGGGTTACTCAGCCAAACATTAAACATTTAAATGTTTTAATCAGGATTGTTCCTGGAAGAACTTAAAATGGACAGAGCGTATCTTTTACTTAATTTACTGCTGCAGCCACCTTATTGCTGTATAAATAAAAAATAATAAAGGCATGAATCATTCACAACAAACCTCAGACTCAACTATGTATCATGGAATATCAATTATAGGCCAGAACACAAAAAAAAGCAAAGCATTTGAGACCATCTATCAAGCACGTGTGGCCACAGAAACAAAATGAAATCTGGCAGTGGCCTGAGGAGTGAAGAAATAATAAAATCACCTTCTACCTAAGAAATCACAGCAGTTTATCATGTACTTTCACTACTGTTAGTTTCCAACAATACTTGCTGCACACTGAATGTTTAGAATCAGAGCAATGTTAAAATACTAATATGGTTGGATGTATCACTTCAGAAGATATATCACAGGCCTGTACTACTATAAATCATTTTGCGATAATTTTATTTAGATAGAAGGTCTTTGCTGGAACGTCATGCTAAGGTCATCACCCCATACCTCCACACACACAACCTGCATCTGATTATCTGTACTGAAGGACTAATCATATTATTGTTTGAAAACATGCCCTCACATTACTGCAACTTGAAACAAATCGCCAGAAAGAAAATATTAAAGCACAGGGAACAGCTTGCAGCAAGATGGAATTAGAAATGAGGAGCACCTTGGCATAAAGGAGATACGAAAACTCTCTGTAACATGTTATGTGTCTTTGACCAAAGCCGTTTGCCTTTTTCAAAGAGTTACAGTTCACATGGACTTATCCTTTCTTCATCTTACTCAGCAAATAAAACTGTGTCTTCAACTGGCAGAACCATCTGCTTTGAGAAGAAAACGAACAGTCTGCTCATCTGTTTTTCAACTGAACCTGTGAAAATTATCTTGATTACTATATTCACCTGGAATACAAACAATGCATCTTTATCTCCTCCCCATACACTCTCCATTTTGAAAATACTTTTTTCAACGTTTCTGACCAGACTGCAACTTAACTAGTGACAACATTAATTATTCCATTGCAGTGTCTCCCATCAAGGATATATAACATAAGCTTTTATTTGTAAATATAGAAATAACCATATTTAAGAAAAAATGTGTACATGTACGCACACACACAGAAAAAAAGATCTGAGTACTATTCTTATTAGGCTTTCATCTTTTTTCTATAAGGCTAATTTCAAGTGTTGAAACCTTTGCCCATAGCAAGGGGGTAGAGCTAGATGATCTTTGAGGCCCCTTCCAATCCAAGCTGCTCTGTAATTCTATTCTACGATTCCATGTGTCACAGCCTTCAGCTGTCATACGCAGATGCATTTGTTGTCTTAAAATAACCTAAGCCTAGTCAGACAATGCTGAATGCCAGCTGCTATAGCATTCCTTGTTTCAAGCAAGTAAGCTTCTAAATTAAAATAAGGTAGAGTCCACTGGAAACAAATGGATTGGTTGGCCACATACTTATTATCCTAATTGTAATTGGATCTACAGTCAAATACTGCTATCAATTACATGTCTGACAACTGGTTTATTAAATAGAAACCATTGCCTGTAGAGTCCAAAAGACATTTAGTAATTACAAATAAAATCACCTACAGCACTCTGAGATCCCAAGACTACGATCAACATAATCTTAACATAAACAAATCGTATTTACGGGGTTTATTTTTATTTTGCTGTTTTTTCTTCCATCACCGCATGACTCTTACACCTGTGTCTTTCCTTAACTCATCTTGAATTTTCTTTTTGTCACAATTTCAAAGTTTGAGTCTATCACAGATGCTTTTCCTTTTTCCAACTTTCTTTAAATTGAGATGTTTTAAAATTTTAAAAAGCAATTTTTGAAACATGAAGTTCAACTCAGCCAGTTGTATGCAATTCATTATACACTATGTGGTTCAGACTCAAACATTACAGAAAAAGAAAGAAAAATTCAGTCTAATAATTTTACATATAAAGAAGTGAAATGGAGATTATCATATTTACTTCACAAAGTACACAACACGGGCTTTCCTGGCATGAGCAGTGTTTTGGATGCATACACAAAACATTTTACTTTTGGCACTGGATGTCAGCAGGATTCAGAAACTCATTCTCTGCCCTGTTCCTTTGCCTTGGACATCAGTGATGAACTTTGCATAGCAAGCCTTCTTCAGTGAACACTGGGCAGTTTGTCTCTTCATTTCTCTGTGTTATTCCCTAGAGCTGAAAATATTGGCCAACCAGGAGCAGAAGGGTATAAAAGAGATGCTCACCAACTTCCTTATGACTCACAGACACCCACAGAGATCAGATCAGCCTCAGCTTTCCCAAGCCCTTAATGAGGTAAGAGCCAGTGGACATCATCAACTCTCCAACTAAGTCGTACAGTCTGCCCACTCTTTTCTCTTTTCCTTCTTTCTAGTAGGAGGATCCGGTCAACAGCACATGCTAACAGCTATATTTTAAAATTCACAATGGAAGAGAGAGAATGGGCAAGATTAATTAGCAGATGAATAGTGCACTATCAAGTTAATTTTCTTCTGTCCCACATCTGGAGTTTTACCTTGCTTTTAACTACTGTGCAAAGCAGTAGTTAGTTGTAGTACAACAGTAAAATTACTGCAAAACAAGTCTCATACTGGAGGAGCATATCTTAGAGACAAAGTTTGAATAGCAGAGATGCAGAAATTTCTTTGAACTGCAAAGCAGTACATTGTACCCGTGGCAACACTAACATTTGCTGGAACATATTGAAAATATATATCCAGCAGACGGACAAACTCATCCATGTATAAGCACACATGGGAATTAATTAGTGCTAGATATAACTATCCTGCAGTTTGAAAGATAAGAACAGCCTGAGAAAAACATTAACTCCTTTCTAACACTCAATTTTCTTAAGTCCCAATTATTGCCATTTTGGTGAAACATGGATGTAATTATAATCTCTGAAGATAAAGTAAAACAAAAATCTAAATATTAGATGACTGTTCCATTTTTACTCCTAAATCCAGGTGTCTTAAAAAGTCATGATATAAATAATGATTTCAACAAATATTGTAACCTGAAGTCATCAGAATCTATTTGTAGCAAACAAACTAAACTCCCATACAAGTGAGCTACTCATTTGTACATTTTCCAAGAAGTCAAGACTCGGGCTTTTTGAATACTTCTCAAACTCAGTGAAACTGCAAAGGGGATCAGTTGTCAAACAAAACTCTGCTATATAATAGCTCACAATAAGCTGGGAGGTTCATTAACGAGAACTGTACAGAAACAAAAATGACACTGATATTGTAAGGGGAAAAGATGGTAGTCAGAAATCATAAACTACAAGGAGTCATCTAAGAGGGAAAAAAAAAGAACCATTCATTTAACTACTTACAGTTTGAAAATGGGAAGAAAAACTAACACGGTGTTGCTTACGTGACATCTGGTTAACAATTCCTGATGCCTGTAACTAATAACTAACAGTACACTAACAGATACATCCTAGCAGAGACTGAAGTCGAAATTATCCTCCCACCTTTACCTCCCACCAAGCACCAGAGAAAGAGTGCTTGCATCTAGACTGCTGTGCTGATGGCACACCTAACAAGCTCCATGCACTTCCCTGACACAAAGGTGCAGGTGACCAGGCTGGACGTGATTGGAGCGAGAATGCACCAAATGCTGAGCCATGTGGGCAAAGAACACTGCGTAGTGAAGTCAAATTAAAATATGCAAAGTGAATCTAAAGCACATGAGAAATAGAGGCATTTCAGAAAGTAGTGGAGAATCATTTCAGCAAACTATTTCAGCTGAAAAGCTGCTTATCTGTATCAGGGCTTTCTTCAATGATTCACAAGAAGCTTAGAGAGAAATAAGGCTCGTTTCATTTTAATTTCTGAGTGGCATGAGTTCAAGTTCATTTTTATCTACATATACCTCTGAATTACTAATCACAGAGGGACCAGGACTGGGAAGAATGAAGAATTTTAAAGGTTCCATCTGATATACAAAATAGAGACGTGGAAAATCCCTCTGACTTCAGACTTCTTCACTAATAGAAACTCAAAGGCAACCTCAAAGCACTTCTAATATAGTCAAATGTTCCATAATTCCAAAAATATATGAATGAAGAATGGGAATTCCAGCAATGGAATAAATCCAACAAAACACCATACAAAACAAAACAGAGTTTTCACGCTGCCTTGTTTATCTTACTCATAACCATGATTCACTTCTTGTTTATGTAGCAATCCTTTCTGAGGCTTACGGGTCTCACTGGCAGCCTCCTCCTACAGCAGCTACTGCAGCAGGCTGGAAGGGCCGGCCCTGAGAGCAGGAACCAGCTCGAAGCAGGGGAGCGAGAGAACTGCAGAGCAGCAGCAATGAATGCCTCTCACCTGGTCGCTGTGAGGCACAGAGCTGCACGGTGGACCAGCAGCATGTGGCACAGCACGGTGCTGGCTGGCTCAGGCTCAGTGGAGAAAGCACTTGAGGAGAAACACAGCAGAAGTTTAAAGTGTAGGGCTCAAACTGAGTAGCTGAAAAACAGATTCTTTTTTCTTCAGAAAATTCTAAATTCAAGAACTTTTATCCCTCTGCACAGACTTCAAAGCTAGCCAATTGTTCATTCTTCTGTAGCTCTTCCAGCTGATATTTGCATTTAAAACATGTGGTACGTCCCCAGAAATCTATGGAAAAAACTTCCTTTTGGTGCTGGCTTTGACACTCACCGCCCACCCCCCTAAAATGTGCTCAGAGCACTTCAATAACCTGCCAGGAAATTCAAACACTCCATTCCTGATTTTCAATAAAAGTCTAGTGACAGAGGGAGATGCACTGAAATATCTTCCATGAAAGCTTTCAAAATATACTGGAACTTTACAATATATTGGTGCTAGTGTACCAAAGTGTACAGAATTATAACAAAAGCATCCATTTTTCTTATACTAAATTTCTTCCAGTTAGCAATTAGTTGTGTCTGATAATATAAGCAACCCCTTTAAGTTTTCAAACCCATCTTGTAAACAAAGCACAGGCGCATTCTTTCCAGTGCAGCCACTGGGCTTCCCCTCACTACTGCAGCCTGTCATTTTCTTACAGCATGTAGCTTCCCTTTATGCTGAAGTACTGCAACTAACACGCTCTAGACAAGACTGTTAGTGATTTTTAACATGGCAGATAGATGAGGAAGGGGAATCATTTTTTTTAAGGCGTTTTGTTGAATCCATGTTCCTACTCTTCTGCTGTGAGTGGTGCTGTAGTAATGCTATTTGCAGAAACAGGATGTGGCATACAGCAACTAGACACATGCCTTTGCACCTGTTTTCAAATACAAGATACCAAAGAGTAGCTCACTCTACATACATCTCAAGATGGGTACTTAACTGTCAGTGCCTCTGCACATCCGCACTAGGATAACACATGGCCACAGCCCATTTGCAGCTCTGTAAGCTGTATCTCCACTTGCCAGAAGCTCTGCCAGGAGCAGCGCAGTTAGAATTCACTGCTGGCTGCAAAGCCTGCCTGGGAAGGTGGGTGAAGGTTAACCACATGGTTAGCTCATGGCCTTAGCCAGTCTGCACAGACCGTGCCCTTCTGCTCCTCTCGCACTGCTCTGCCAGGGGGCCCTGCCAGATCCATGCACCAGATGCTTATTCAGCAAAGACACAGGCAGCTGATCCACCCTGAGATGAAGGATGGACTTGGTTGCTCTTCAGATTTTCTCCCAGGCCTATTTTCTATATTTCTCTGACTATGCGAAGATACAGACTTGGTTTGGGAAAAAATAATAATCAGATAGAGATGACACAAAGCATCTTTTTCTATGCAGACAGAAACAAGATAAAAGACTCACCCTTCTGCCCAGAAGGCCTTAAGCCTTTTTCTTATCATTCCTCCTGGAGTATTTCCAAGAATTTCTGCTACAAGTTTCCTGTGATTCACATGATGGCATTTCTCTCAAAAGGTGTTTTCCGCTGTTGGTTGATTTGGACTTTTCCCTGCTAGCTCACACATTATCAGACTGGAGGTAAGCTAACACATCTGGATGCTTCCCATTCAGCCACAGAAAAGCAAACACATCACATCGCTCAAGCGCAGATCAGCTATTTGTCATCCACTTTTCTCCTCTGCTTACCAAGTAAAGAATATTAAGGTCTCTCTATTTCCATGACCATAGATATATCCTAAAGGCTTCAAGATGATTTAGCACATGAATTAATCAACGTGTGTCACGTAATGGAAATTTTTTGCAGTAGATCAAGTAGTTCAGTATTTCAAAAAATACAGCCACCATTACATTACATAACTGCACAGTTCTAAGCTCTCACATCAAGCAGAAAACTGAGGAGATTCTGCAGCTAAAACGTAGTTACAACTGTTCAATATTGCTACATGGAATGCTGAATCCTCACTAGATCTGCACAATAAATTAAACAACAAATTATCCAAGTAAGTGACATGAACAAGTCCAGCCACTGATGTATTGCAGGAAAGAAAAGAACATTATAAATCTAGAGAATTTCTGATTGGAGACATTCAAGATCAGGTTGGACCAGGCTCTGAGCATGTTGATCTAGCTGCAGGTGTCCTTGCTCATTGCAGGAGAGATGGGCTAGATGACCTTTGAAAGTCCCTTCCAACACAAATGATTCAGTGATTCTATGAATCAAAAAAACAAGGTATGTTACAAACTTGAGAAATCACATCATTCCACCTCTCAAAAGACTTTTTAATTACAAGGATATTAAAATCTTCAGAAAGATTAAAAGGGAGGGATGTTTCTCTCTTTTCCTGAGTTATTCTAACTTGCATGTTGACAACTTGCACTCAGTGTTTTTCTTGAGTAGCCAATTCTGGATATATCTCTAACATGTGGCGATCTTTTACAAAGCAACAGAAGAAAAAACATTCAAAGTGATACGAAATTATAATCATAAACCACAGAAGCTGACACGGGACTTAGATTCAACTTAAGTATTTAAATGACCACTGTTTTTTTAAACAAAGTTAAATTCAAAGTTACTTTAATTCAACTTCATTTTTATTGGATATTATCTGTCTTGAAATATGAATCGTTATATCCAGAAGAGCAAAGAGGCAAGTTAAATTCTGAAGTATTTTACTTTTCTGCTGATCTGCTTACACTCTAACAAAGCCCACAGAGCTCTATAACAGGAGGATGACTGCATGCTTTTAAAAGCAGCATAAACCCAAGTAATTACAATGAAAATACTCACTTGTAGAAACAGTATTAAAGTATAAAGTATCTTAAGGTAAAGCTACAAATTATTGTGCTGAAATTTCACAATGATATTTCCATACACAGAAAGTGTCGGAAGGGGAGGAGGAAGGGAAGAAAAGCAAAGTGCAAATGCTCACTTGTCTCCTTTGACTTGAACCCTGTGACTCAGCTCAGATGTTAAAGATCAGCTCAGATTACAAAACCATTATATAATTTAGACTGGCCAAAAACCACTCCTAAGGCAAAAAAAGCACATAGTTCAGCATAAATGTATATATTTTTAAACGATCTATGTGAATCATTATACAGCCAGATAATAGCTGAGTTAATTCAGAATGTCATACAATTTCTATGTGAAAGCTTTTCAAAGCTCTTTCGTACCATTTGATAGAGCTGCATCCTGCAGCTGCCCCCCGCCATCACAGCAGCAGCTCTTCCCCAGGCAGGCACCCATCGCTCAGCACCAACCAAATACTGGTGTGTGATTAACACTGAGCTGAAACCAGGAGATGGGAAGGGGAATTATGGAAAATCCTTTCAAGTCCTCTGCTGTGGCTGCCAGGCTGTGGCACCCAGCTGGGTCGCAGATACACCCTTTTCTTGCATTGCAGATACACACCAGGAGGTCCCATGGCCTACAACTCACTCCTGCCTTTCATCTGAAGTAAGAATACAAAAGCGGTGCAGAAATATAAGTGAAACAAATTGGATACACACCTGTCCTCCAATCTATTTACATTAAGAAACACAGCATGTCTGGAAATGTTAGGACAGTTGCACATGGAAGAGGCTACATACAGAATGTATTACACAGTCCTTCAACCCCCTTCAGGATTGGAAACCATTTAAAAACAAGGTTATTACCTTCAGTCATCTTACATGTAACAAGATCCCTAATAAAGCTGTAGTTCAGAAACGAGGTAGAGACTGGGTGTGCAGATAAGCAGCAATTTAACCTAGCCCAGTATGGAACTACAGCCTTAGGTGAGTCATTCCACAATATTACTACAATATCACTCTGCATAATTTTAAAATCAGAATCCCCACTGCCACAGATTCCATCATCAGTGTTCATGATGCTCATCTATCTATTGCTGGTTGCTGTTGATCGCTGTCCTGAACAATTTCCCTTCAAGTACTGCTGCGACTGCAGTTCAGCCTTTTGATGTCAAGGCACACAGTTCACCTCAAATACAGCCCCTTTAAATGTCTACAGCAGAAAGACATAATGTAGCCTCTACCAGAAGCTACTTTGCCATAGCATGAGGAAACATCAGTGCAAATACTCTGTGAACAAAACACAAAATGCTTATACTAACATATGTGAAAGCTTGGAAAAACATACTAAGAACATGAAAAGCAAGCAGCTCTCTACTGTCTTTAAGACTTTGGTAGCATCATCAGCATCAGCCCAGGGTCCCCAAAACAGATTTGTTCCTCCAAGGCTTTTTTTTTCCCCACAACAAGAGATGGTAAAGACCAGGACACAGAACTTTCACAACACAAGTCAGCATTTGTCTGCCCAGAAGAAAGAATACAATGCCAAAAGTCTTGACACACAGGAAAGAAAAACTGTGTTGCTTCGAAAACAAGAAAGGAAAACTGCCAGACAATTCAAAAAGCCATTTATTAAACAAAGCATTAGACAGAACAAGAAGTAGTACAAGTATTTACTACTTAGTGTCTGAGCACTTCTGCAGTTTTGTTCCAAGTCCATGCGATCTGCACTGAAGCAGATACTACTCAGAGGTGCTGCATCCATGAAGGCCAGCCGCAGTAAGGCTGCACCTAACACAGCCTGTTGTAACTATTTATTTGGCAGTTATTAAAAGATAATATACAATCTATGCGAAAGGCAATTACAAAAAATCTATCCCATTTTAAGCTTGAAAACTACTCTGTACTGATGGGAAATAAACACTCTTATTTCTGCCTATCCAGATACAACACAATCATTATCAAGCCTGTGTATGCTCAATTTTCTACCACATAAAATAATTTCATTCACTTAAACAGCATCAGAACACCACAGAGCAGGTTGACTTATCACACTCAGAGATTCCCACATTCTCAGGAAACACAGCAGTCCTTTGTCCTTTTCAAAGCAGCAAAAACCCTTCAGTTCATCGTGTCATATATTCATTTTTGCTACAAAGGGGATATTATTAACTTGAAATATAGCACTTATTTCTGTGTGTAAAACGTATTCACTGACTTCAAGAATTCCATTACCAAAACATGCTAGAAGGCTAAAAAGAGAATAAAAAAAAGACAGCCCACCAGCTGCACAGAATTGTTCCCCAAATTCATTTTTGCAAAGTTCCAGGCTGGTGCACTGAGCAGGGGCTGGAGAGGAAGATGTCTAAAATAGACTTAGATGTCCCTTTAAAGAAAAAAAACAAACTAAAAACACAACTAAACAAACACTTTGTATACCTGAGTCTTATACATACACTATAGGTATAAACAGCAATGCAAGAAAAGAGTAGAATTGACAAATTTTGCTGGAGTGAATTTAAACTGTCCATCAGTATACATTCAAGTTTCTGTTCACCTGCCCTTTTTACCCTTCTGATATTTCAATGAAAAACATTTCACCAGATACACTTTCCAAAAAAGGGCTACATTCCATAAAGATTTGAGGATGCTGGAATACAATGTCAGTACGCTTCTGCTTTACTACAGTTTAACGGAACTTTTTGCCTGGAAATGTACAAAGCAATCTCTACCAAAGATGTCCCTGACACTGGCAGGAGTAGAACAGTCAGCCAAAGCAGCTCAGAGATAACGTCCTTTGCTTGCTGACTGTGCAGTGTTATGCCCTTAAGGGCATTAGCAAAAACATTTCAGGCCTATCATGTTTTGCATACCAGTATTACTTGACCCATGAGGAATTTCTTTTAATCACCTTTTTTTTAATCCCGTTTTCACAGCACTTCAGGACACACAGGGGGTCATACCTAAAAGTTCACAATTAAACCACATGCATACATACAACCATACAGTCACACTTGCACTTTTTACAGCAGAATGTACAGCATTATCAGCATAAATAACAAAGCTAAAATGCATTACTGAATGTGTTCAGTATATGAAGTTAGAAATACTACTGAAATTCAAAGAGCTATGAAAGAAATCTTTGCAGAGAGGAAGCACTAAGGATCTTCTCCTCCAGAAAAATCAAGGGAAAAACAGCTTAGAGCTGTAAGGACCTCTGCTATGATAAAAATGCTACTCCTGCAGTAACCCCCATACACCACCAGCAGGTATAACCCAATATATGAGGGCAGCTCTGAAAGTAACGCCTCCTATTTTATTACATTAGCCCACAACATCAGAGGCAGATGGTGGTGGTATAAAAGCAAGAGGTTGAACATGCTGTTGCGGTAGAGGGCAGTCTGACTAAATGGCATCTAACATGGAAGCACAGGTGTGTCACTGAATTCCTCCACGTGGAAAAAATAGCACCTACTGACACATTCATCCATGTTTGCTGAAAATTTATGGAGATGAAAATGCACAGCTCATGGTGGTGACTGTGTTGAAGAAGAGTGTTTTGTAGTTGAGAATTTCCTCTGCCAAATGGTGAAAATGTGCCCTTTGTATCTGCTGTGGTTTCCGTGGAAATAAATAGGAGGCATTACTTTCAAAGCAACATACATACATTTGTCCATGTCTGTTCTGCGGTCTCTTTAAACAAAAAAAATAATAAAATAAAAAATTATTCAAGCTAGAATGCAGGCCATTAGGAAGTTAGAAACAGCAAAGCTATCATGCTTTCTCCCCCCAGGAATACACATTACAATACATTATTTAGTTCAGTGATCCCATACTGCAATTTTTCCTCTTGCAGGATTACTGCTGCTTTGTGCAGTTTCTGCACTAAATAAAACAGAATTCCTCCAGAATCTAAATGAACTATTAATGGAAAAGAAACCAACAATACAAAGAGAGCTATATAAAGATGAGGTCTATTATGAATTAATACTTTTATTATTAAATATGCATGAGTTTTTAATAAGTAGAGCTAAAAATAGAGACAAGTATCAGAGGATTTCTCCAGGCAGTACAATTTTCATTCATCTTCATTCTGCAAAGAAATGGGCCACTGCTAAGAGGGCTCTCACTGCACATTTTTACACTGCTGTCATTAGCCCTAATTCATCATTGCACAGAAAAGCCTTTGAGATCCAGGCATAAGGGAATCCAAAGACTTGCCTTGTCTATCCAAGTTTTGGTGTAATCTACAGCCAACTGAGTGGAGGTCCATAGGCCCAGCCTGTAGCACACCTCCCACAGCTGCCCGGCCCCATCCCCAGTTTGGGTCTCCATTAGAGAGAATTCACATGAAAGAAGAATCCTGCATCAGATAACAAACAGCAGCAGATCGAACCACTGGAGTCAAGCAAAAAGAGTATAATTATTTCTGTCTTTATTTTCTATCTTAGTATTCCCTTTTTTAAAAACATATGTTCATTCTCCTCATTCATTTCTCATCCCAAAGTAAAAAATGCAAAATTAAACCAAATGTAACAAATCGGAATATTGTTTGCATTTTAACACTTACTTCTAGCATCAAGTCACATTACAGACAGAAGGGAATAAAAGATTTCACTGAAGGCTGCACTGTTTGTGGCTCCACAAGCACACAGTGGATTGCAGTGCAATTCAATATAAACCCACCCCAGGGCCAAGGTGCTGCAGCACCAGGAAACGGAAGGAGATTGAAATCAGTGTTTATAAATACAAGCAAGAAATTCTAGCGCGCGTGGTACCAAAGCTATAAACAGAAGATAACCTTGTCCGGAGGCCTACATTTGTTACACTTCAGGTTGAGGAATTTTGAAGGTGTTTTGTTTTGTGTACTGTTTTTAAAAATGACCTTGGTGTGTTTACATCAAATCGCATCTCTGGTAAGCAACTGATCATGCTAAGAGGCAAGAGGAAACAAAATCACAGAAATCATAGCACACTGCATTCTTGTACCACTGTAAAATCCTGAGATCCGTACTTTTTTAGTTACCTCTGCAAGCAGCCAAAGGAAGCAGAAGGCAGTTAGCTACATTAAAAAACAAACATAAAACCCACCCATACCAGTTGACTGCTTTGTTTTCCTCGTGAATGGAAACACTCCTCAATGCCCTGCATCTGCAAGTTAACATCACTTGCAGTTGAGCAGTGACCTTACCAAAAAGCAAGAAGTGATGCAGCCTTCTGGTCAGGTAATTCCACTGCCTCCACGACACAATTGGAGGCTGACACATTCACTGTCACTCAGTCTCTGCTGCAGGCTATTACTGAGGGAATTGAGGTAGAAATCACTAGAAACAAATACCTGCATAGCAACTGTACTTCATGGTTTGCCAAAACTCAAATGCTATTATTCTAAAGTGCATGACCGAAGATCCCTGTGATATAAACTATCTTAGCAATAGGGTTCAATAGATTAGCTTAAGGACCAATCTAGCAACAGCTGTTAAGAAAACAGGCAGCTAACTCTGTAGCTGCATGTAGTTACAGATTGCTTTGACTTTTAATCTTATATCTAATAAATTACATGACCCTGTGATTACAGTCATTATCACTCATTTGCTTTGCCCCTATGATGTGATTCCCATAGCTCAACTTAAAAAAAAAATAATAAAATGTTGGGTATAAGGCAACCATCCTTCCACGAGTCTCCTAAGCATTAAAGCTGAAGCTGCTTTTCCTAAACAGCAGCAGCAGCCCAACCAAGCAGAGGATGTTGTCACAACTTCACTACCACCTACTCACACTGTAACGTATCCTGATTATAATACAAACAGATCTCAGAGCTGCCAATATCCAGCTCAGGAATGATGCTGAAACTGCTGAAGAACATCAGTCAGGCAATGCAGCCAAATTACTGGGAAACATTTTATAAAACAATGCTTCAAGAAACTAGAAGCTGAGCACTTATTACCAAAGCCAAGTTCCATTAAGTATATTTTTAAATGGCTTAACATAGTCCAAATTAATTTTTTTCCCCCCCATTTTTCTGTAGTGTATTTGCTATAAATCCAGGACACCTAAGTCACAAAAGCAATCAGAAGCAGTCATTAGCTTGTCTTGCTATCCCAACCACATCCAGTGACAACACAGGTCTGCTGCTGAGGCACACTACCATCACACACATTGAGCAATCTGATCATTCATTCATTCCAAAAGTTTCACTGAAAGCCTTTCATAACAGTCTGCAAGGTGCCAGCACAGAGCAGAAGTGCAACTACAGTTGAGAAAGCAAACACCACTTCTAACAAACTGCTGAGAGCAGCTCAGCCAACCTCTAGTGCTAACACACTGCAGGCTGCAATTACCTGCTAATTAACACCCCTGTGAGGTGTGGCAAAAGTTCTGAATTCAGACGTCACTCCAGTGGGTCACCGGTTGTGATCAGTAATAGGAACTCAATGAAAATTCAAAGGTTGCCACTTGCGCTGACTGTAGAAAACAAAATATTACCAACAAAAGTTACCAACTCAAATATAATTACTTTAAATCCATTTCACCTTGGTCACAGACATGGAATATTGGCTACACTGTTATCTACCACATGCTGTATCTCGTCTAGAACAAAACAGAACTTTAATTATAACGCATACTATTCTAAACACACAACTATATTCTAATATTTGCTCCTTCGCTATGAATAATTTGCTTTACAGATGCAGGAAGCATTAGCTTTATAATTACACATCCAGCCTAACACTGAGCTGAAAGCAGTCGCTCTCCAGAGTTGACCTGACATCACCATCAACCGTGAGCGCACGGACACATGACATACACTCACACCAACTGCTCTCCATGAACATCTAACTTTCTGAAACACATTACTCAGCTTCTCGGCATTTTCTAGAAAATCAGCCCCCTAAAGCGCTGCCTTCGCACTATTGATCTGCACTGCAGTGGATGGCACGGTAAATACGGATCATTGCTGTAACTGTGCCTCTTCCTTAATAGCTTATCTTTTAGTACAGTTCCCAAAGCAAATGGAATAGAGAGCCAGCAAGGTACTGGGAATGCAAGAGTATGCTTGCGGCATGTAAGTATTAGGACATGTAAATAGATCCTTCTGAAGCAAGGGAAAACCCTTAACTAAAATGCCAACCTTCAAAGCAAACTGTCAAACGCATATTTTACAATAAATAAGGAGAAAAGCATTGCACAGCTAAGGACAAGCAGCTTCACACCTACAGTGCTGCACATACACAGAAGATGGAAATTTTAAAATTTTCTTTCTTTGCTCTAAATTTCAAAGATGCGCGTGGGATGCAACCACTGGCTGCATGTGTGCGTCACGAGGGGACAACACACTCTCATATTGTCCTCGTGACTCACAGAGCTCTGGACACCAACTCAAGGAAGCCGGTGTTGCTCTAGCAGAGCTCAGCAGGGAGCAGACTCTGCATGGAAGCAAACCAACAGGCTGTTTAAAATGTGTTAAGAGCACCTTCAGTAGTCGGATAGACCATTTTGCAGAGGAAAAGGAATAGTAATTAAAGGACCAAAGAATACTGACATACTTCCATCGAGGAGCTTTCTGGAGAGTCACAAAATTAAATCATTCCCAACATATGCCATGTCATCAGCCTTTCAGAGCTCACTGATATCAGATTATTTATTTTTACTCTTCCAATAGTTGCACTTGCTCTTCCGTGTACACCAGAGAGCACGGAGAGCCTCCTGCTCCCAGCAAATCAGAGACATTGGGTTTCATGTTCAAACAATATATTCAGAAAAGCTTACATAGATTTACAGAGAACATAACCCAAGTCAAATACATT
Source organism: Centrocercus urophasianus (assembly GCF_019232065.1). Lineage (NCBI taxonomy): Eukaryota > Metazoa > Chordata > Aves > Galliformes > Phasianidae > Centrocercus > Centrocercus urophasianus. The sequence continues at coordinate 9,515,701 of NW_024884756.1, forward strand.
ACATGTGCCCATGACCCCACACTTGAGCCAATATCCATTATGAACATTCTAAGAAATGCATGGATGGGTTTTTTCGTTTGGTTTTTGGATGGTTGGGTTTTTGTTTTGGTTTAAATCTGGCACGACTACGGGAAATTCTTTTCAGTCCCCAGGACAGTACATTCTCCTACCTATAGGCAGTATTTAACTCAGAATGCATTACAATAGGCAAAGGAATTTCTGGAAATCACATTGCTGCACACAGATGTCATAAAGTGTTGTAAAACCAGGTAATAGAATTAATATGATTTAGGCATATGAGACCAGAAAATAAATCCTGTAAACGCTTCCTTAATGCTAAAAAGCATAACTTTGGATTTTTGCTACTTTCAATGGGCAAGAGCTGAACAAATACATGACATAAGCTTCTTCAGCTGTTCCACATCTAGATACAGAGTAAGAAACCTTCTGTGTCATTGCACACATTTGTCTTCCAGCTTATTTGGTGCATCACACAGTAATATACAATTCATCGTTAAGCAGTAAGAGTGTGAACAGTGAAAGAGCCCTGCAGGTCCAGCTGGGTATTCCCCTCCCATGTGTAATGAGTGAGCTCAAGAACACGCACAAACATCCTGGCCGTGTAAACGCTCACATGACTTCTGCTGAAATTGATGGGAGACTCCCTGCCATGTCAGAGTGCTTGGGATTTGGGTGTTATCAATCAGCTGATCACAGCATGAGGGAAAGCAGAAGATGCCATATATTTTAGGTGCTTCAAGTAAGGAAATAACATTCTCATGTCAAAAAGATGTGAAAAGAATTGACATCTCATTTTTCTTAATTACAGATGAAAAGCACAGAAACAAATCTAATGTAGCAAAATGTTGTTTTACTCACTTCAAAATTCCATTTTGAAGAAAAGTCTTCCTATAAGCGCTGCTAAAGCTTAAGCCTTATTTAGGCTTAAAAAGACGTAGCTGTGGTAGCCATTTCTCCTTACCTATAACTCATAAGGAGTTCATTATCAATCCATCTCAGATATGACTCAACTCTTCTATTATTATTATTATTACTTCTACATAGGAATATTCAGCTTCACACAATCAACTTCCTGATAGGCATTCAGCAGTTTCTTTGTGGTTTGGGGTGGGTTTGTGTTTTTTGGTTTGGTTTTCACTTTTTGTTTCTTTGTTTTTTATAAAAAGAAGCATTATCATTTCCAAATATTCAACACAATGGTGTATACACCCTGTATTTTCTAACAGGCAATTGTTTTCTGATGAAAATAGAATTAGGTAATATACTGGAAATGCAACATGTATTTTATATCTAACATCAATCTTACTCAAAAATAAGATACAATAAAGGCAGGAACTGGTCAGAGGCAATCTGTGTATAATGACATCTCTGAAATAATCACAGTCCCAAAAATAAATCACCAGTTTTCACATTGCTGGGTTAAATGAATATGAAGACCATAGATATGTCTACTTTCAAAATGGATTTTTCATTACTTTCTGGGATTGAGAATAAGTTCCTTCTTCGCTACTTACTTCAAGATTCCTTTCAGAATGTGTCAACATCATCTTAACTAACCCTGAATCATCTTTCAAAGTACAGTACATCAAGGAAAGGGTTTAAAACCTCCCAACTGAGGAGGTTTTAAACCCTTTCAGCTGAGAACTGCCATAACCAAGATCTCCTCACCTCTCCTTCAAAGGAGGATAATGATATAATATAATGATAGCTTTCCTAAATGGTACCTGAATGGTGTTACTGTCGTATTGCCCTTAACTATGTGAGCATTTAAAACAACTTTCAAATCACACACAAAAAAAGAGTGAAGGGTATTGTCAGAGCTCATGTTGTTGATCTTGTTACCAGTGTCTCAACATCAGGTTTGTAAAACTTGATGACAAAACTATGCACAAGCCACTCTGCCAGGAATATTCTTATCCAAAGCCACGCCACACTTAGGAGAAAAACTGTCACCCTCCAATAAGCAGAGGATTTTATTAGCAAGTTGTTTGTTAATTTGTACAATTTGAATGCAGTCAGGGAAACAAACTAATAAAACCTCATCAAAATGCATAATTAAGCATTTAGAAGTAGAGTACTCCTGAATACAGTACATTTACAAAAGTAGACATAAAAATTAAAATAAGCTATTAATAGGATGAGACAGCTTGTGACTCATTGTCTAACAAAGGAAGCATGTCAGGGAACAAAAAAATAATAATCCAAATACTGCAAGCATGCATTTTAAAGCTATATGCACAAACCATTCAGTTAAGTTATTAAACGTAACAGGGTGATGTGCTTTGCAATGGGACACAGTCAACTAAGGAAAGAGAAAATACCAATCAGGAAAACATGGCCAACATTCAGGTAAAAGCACCCATATCTGACCCTAAGTCACAACCAAAGATACCCAGTAAGGAGAGAAAGAGATCCCTCTGATAAAGCTTCTTCAATAAGTTTTTCGCAACAGCTTTTTGTGTTTTCCCAAAATGTTCATTCTTGAAAATCTTTGCAGATTTGACACAAACAGGTCCCATGTCTGCAAATCAGTAAAGGGTAATGGAAGAAAATGCATGTCCAGTGACACACTTAGAAAAAAATGACAAAGCTCACTTAACTTATTTGGACAAACCCGCTCTTTTTACAACAACTTCTTATCAACCAAGAACTGTTCTCCTCTAACCTTCTTGAGAGACCAGCTTGGAAGACAGTGGTGCTGCTGGCTTAGCTTCTGCTGGCTAAGGGGTGGCTCTGCCCTGACCACATCACTATTTTGCCCAGACTCTTCTGCTTACACTGTGACAGTATGATAAAGAGTTGGGATTACACAACTGCAGTCACGAAACACACTCTATGTTTTCAATGTTTCTTGCATTCCCTTTATTTGCTTCTTTTCCTAAAGACAGCAATTTCAAATCTTCTCAAAGACTATATAGGAATAATATTTTTCATGCTTTTTATCACAAAATTTATTGTGGTGATCAAATGGAGGTTCCTGAGGGCTTCTGATGCAATAAAAGCAGATCATGTAAGTTTAGGGCTAATTGCACAGCCCTTCCAGCATTCGCAATGACACATCTCCCAGCAGTAAAGTAAGCAAAAGGCAGATTTGTTTCCATCTTAGGTCAGCCAATTACTTATCTGATCTTTTCACATACCAAGAAAAGAAGAAAAGTACATGGTCTTATTTCTCCCAAAGCATTCACTTTGGTAAAATCATCAGTGATGCCCCAAACTAATCCAAAATGCCTCATTTGCAAAGTCTGACAACTTTCCCTAGTAAGACATTCTCTATTTTTGTCTCAATATATTTAACACTTTTTCTCCCCAGCAGTAACTATTATTTTTTCAAGTCACAGTGAACATTTGTAAAACGGAAACATTTTTGCAGCCAGTGGGAAAATAAAACTGCACAGCACAGAGGGAACACTCCGCTCAGTATCCTTTGCTCACCAACTTAAATTCCAAGTTCCAAAAGGTATTTCCCCACCACAGAAGAATCAATGTGACCTACAGCTCTTTTATGCACAGTGTGCTGCAATCGGCAGAAAGCCATCCTTACTCAATGCTGTTCTTAAATTATGCAGCTTCTCCTGCTGCAGATAGTAAATCATTCATGAGTTGAGCATCAGTGACTTGGAAATGAATTATTAGCTACAATGAGCTCTGAGGTCCCACAACAACGTATGAGCAAAACCGTTAGGAAAACAGTCATGCATTTTTCCCTTTCAGTAAATTATACTTAGTGAACAGTCCAGAAAAAACTCAAGTCCCGCAGTAACCAAGGCAACCTGAGCTGGCAGGCACCTGATTTTTGTGTCAGTTCTACATTTAAGTTTTTCTGTTGAAAAACGGAAAGGATGCCTGCGTCGTGCAGACACACACACACATACATTCATGCGTATGTACACCTATATGTCACAGTGAAAGCATGTGCATATATATACACATGTATTTATACAAACACAAAGTATATGAATGAAGATTACCACCGCTGAAGATTCTTCTTTTTACATCTCAAGTATAAACATTTAACTAAATCAATAATTACAATGTAATGGAACTGTATAAAGCCAATGCCTCAATGCATCTCAATGTTTTTCATATTTCACGTCTTCTCTCAAAGGATTCCACTCCACCGCAGGAACACTGTATTGCCTCATTCTGACCGTGATGCTTCAAAGAAATTAGCAAATACAAGCCCTTGCTCCAGCTCAGCTCTTCTAACAAAAAGACATGGACCCACGTTTACTAATGTAGTCATGATGTTAATTTATACAATCCGTATGCAGCACTTAGACAAAACTCAAAGTGTTCAAATGCAATGGTATGTGGGTACAGACTCTAAAATATTTTATACAAATAACAACCACCAACACATGGATGAAAAAAAGGAGCTCAAAACAGCAATTTGTTAGAGCTGAAGTTCCAAAAATACTTACAAGTGTTTAAGTTAATCTCTCTTACAACATTATGTCATTTCTCCCACAAAAGGATTATTTCCATGGCTCATAAAAACATTTGTGGAGAACTAAGCATTTGTTTCTTTCATGAGGGATGCAATTTTACCCTACATTTCCAATACATTTATCACATTTGATAAAGCATACCTGTTTATTCCAGAATTAAATGGAAAGCCATTTTCAGCAAGTGACTAATACACAAAGACTTGTGATGGGTGCTACATCACTCTTCTACTGTTACTTTCAAAAAACAAATTACTTGCATTGCCAGGAATTACATTATAAAACCATTTATCAATCTTCAACCTTTACCATATGCTAATAATAATCATTTTGTGGACAACATTCACAAGATGATGTTGCAATCTCTATCAGATCTATGTATTTATGAAGCCTGTGACACTGTATTATTCCAGTGTCACATTAATCCACAGATTACACATTTGCCACTGGCAAGTCACCATAATATCTGCATTCACTGGTACTTATAACAACGACAACCTACAAAAAAACTACGTGAAAACAGACGGGTATCATGGATAGATCATCACTATGTAAGAAAAAGAAGATCCTCAAAATAAAGACATCCCTTGAACATGTAGTACTGGAGCAAAATATTATACAATACGAAAACAATCTGTTTCCCCACATGTTGCAAAAATATGTGGGAATAAAGTTGACTGAATAAAATGAAACTGATTCAAAATGTTTAAAAATCAAAAGGCAAAACTAAAGAATCCTGCTGACAAGCAAGAAAAACTTTTGTATGATTTCTAAGAATATCTTTTAGCTGTATTTTAAGAGTAGGTAGATTGGCATAAACAAAGGTTAGCTTAACTCATTTTCCATGGAGTCATGCCAATTTATACTCAACAAAGACCTCGTACTTCTCTTGTTACCACTGTGAGAATGACCTTTTTTTCTTGCATTTGGATATGCTGTAGTTTACTCCAGGTCAGAATTCAGTTCTGGCTACCCCTTATGACAGCCAAAAAAACAGAGGTAGTCCTGAATAATCTGTCAGATTTTTCTTGAGAAAAGACTACTGCTCTGTACTGAGAAATTCTTTCCACGGCTTCCTTATTTGCACTAACTACTGACATAGAAACTTAACTTACAAAATCCTGTTTAGATTTGAACAGAAAGTAGGAAGAGTGGGGAGGTGGAATAAAACTGTACATATATTACAAAAGTGAATTAGATTTCTTCGGCAATGGTTAAATTCATTGAGCTTTCAGAAGCATGGGGATTTTGATAGCATAATATTTTTCCCATATTTTCAAAGGTGAACTTACCTTATACAGAAGTCATGACAGAATCTCATCTTCATGCATCTCAAGTTTCATAGCCTGTAGCCATGACAAATTGTAGAAAACAATCCAACCTTCAAGGCTTAATTTATATTCTGATTGAAAAGCTACCTCAAAGTTTGCTAGTCCACATACATTCTTGAAGTGGTACGCTCACCACATACCTGTGGGACTGCACACAAGCCTACACTTAGCGTGGAGCCAGATGTATCAGGCAAAACATTCTTTTTTCCAATCCCTTGCAGAGACAGAAGCATGATAGCAGCAGTCTGGGCAGCGAGAGCAAACTTTCAAATAATCATAAGAATTTTAAAAAGGCAGCCACATCTTCTAAAATGGTAAAAGCCAAAACTTGGATGGCAAGGATATTTTAGAAGATACAGCCTACACTACCAAAAAGAAAAAAAAAAAAAAAAGTCAAGCAAAATCTATACTGACGAGAATATCCGTAAGCATCTACAGCATCTACTTTGTGAAATTCCCTATTTGGATATTCTCATGAAAGGCTACAGTTAATTTAGAATGACCCATCCAACTTCAGTGGACTTGAAAAAAATCATTCTGACATTCCAGGAACAAAAAGTCGAAGCTGGTAACCCTCCAAGCACCTACTCAGAGTTGCTTTATTCATGTGTTAAGATAACGAGCAATGTCCCCAAGCAGAAATCGAGCAAGGTGCTCTACATAGGCAGAATGAGAAACAATTCCTGCCCTGGAGAATGTAAAGGAGAATGTAAACAAAAGTGAATTTAAAAAGAAAATGAAATAAGAAGCACAGTAGAGTCTCAGAACAATCACAGATTTGCTGGAGCATGTGCTTTGGTAAGCAGTGGGCTCTCAACAAGTCTCAACAGGGAAACTTACATGTACTGATCCAAGGAACAAACTGGCATCTTTTTCTCTGCATGTCTGCTGGTGCAGGGCACTCTGTCTGCAAGATGAACTTTCTGACCATCCTCCCCCCCAACCAACAGCACTCAGTTAAAAACACAGATAGAAGGCCAACTTTTTTCTTAGCAAGGCAGAAGCCTTTATTAGCATTTTTTCAGTCTTTAGCAGCTTCCTGGTGTTCAGTAAGCTTACGAAAAGCCAAGAGTATCTTAGAGTCTGAGAACATGTTTTTATTTGGAAAAACCTTCAAAGTTCCGACTTGCAGAAACCATTCGTAACGTTTTCTTGCCGTCTACCCACTCAGCCCTGAAAAGAGTACGTGTCCATTACAATTCTCTAAAATGACCATCGATTGTTTTATTTTCTTTTATCTTGTCTCTGTAACAAGAAAAAATATTACACATGACCTCCTGAAGCACTGCCTCCTTATACAATACATCAGCCATGCTGTACTGAATGGCAGTTGTGCAAGCCTTTTTACATAAACGAGATACGCAAAGATTCACAAGGCCACTCTGGAGATGGAAGTGCTGAGCTCGTCACACATGTTGCGTAAAGCAGGCAGTTGAATTCTGGCCTTATCTAAATTCTATTTGTGTAAGATTTCTTTTTTCTGTATCCTTAACAAAACTTATCGGAATCATAGGTTAAAAGAGATCACAGGAGGTAACTCATACCTACTTAGGCAGGATGAAATTCATTGCCAAGAAGGAGACAGGCATATGTTTCCAAAAAAATTTTAATCCTGCAGCTTTTCTGTTTTGTTTGGAAGACTTAACTTAGTAAAAAAGCATAACAGTATTGTAAAGGAACACACATTACACACTCTTACACCAATAAGCAATCACACAACAAACTACTACACAACTATCACTCCACAAAATAGATGCCTTCTACCCTAAAAAGCAGTGAAACTGGCATTATTTATGCTGATTGCAAGACTGCCTCATAACTCCCAGTGATGCAGGAACTATGCAGCACAGTGAAGCATTTATGCCAGCAGCAAGAGAACGTGCACAGTTACTGAAAGTAATATTTGAGACCTAGAATTTAACCGCTTAGAACAACAAACAAAATTGTAATGGGAAATAATTAGGAAGAATCTAAGCATAGAAACCAAAAACTTAAGACTGGTGAGTGAGCAGTGGGTACCCAAATGAAGATGTGTATCACTGAAACTTGAAAAAAGATAGAAAGAGTCGATCAGAAAATCTGGATAAAGAACACAGCTCTCCAAACCAATACGTAAGTCCTCTCCTCAGGATGAACAATACTGTTTCAGGTTAAATTCTAACTCAGAATATGATGTGTAGACTTCGAAGCTGTACTTGCAGTACCACCATCCGTAAACCTCAATAAATGCTGAAATGATGAAAAGCTGAGAAATGAGATCAATGCCACAGAATGACAAACCTCTACAAAATGAAAAAACAACATCAAATTAAAATTAATATAACATGAAGCGAGGGGCAGTATAGATTTTCATTCAATGAAAGGAAGCAGAAAGAAAATGAAGAAAGATAGTGACAGAAACAATTATCTGGTATCTTGGTGATAAAAGTAGCAGACCTCATTTTTGAAGGATTAGAAGCCACATCATTGGCAGCAGGAAAAGCAGAACCTAACACAAGAGTGACTTTGATTGATTCACTGTCTGTTGTAGTTACTCAGAAATCCTTACGAATTTACTATAGACAGTGATCAGAAGCACATAGTTAAACATCATTCCTACCTGGGAAAGGAAAACAAGAAACAGGATTTTTTTGTTTGTTTTTTTTTAAAGGTTTCAGAAACCTTCCTCACCCCCAATAAACCCAAGACAATATTTAGCAAAGCTGCATCAATGACCCCTAATACCAGACTGAAAATCTCAGAACCAGCTATAGTGAAGTGGAAATTTTAAAAGAAAAGATTGGCCTCCTTCCCTTCTTTCATCCAAGTTGGGTTCAGTATATTTTCCACACACAAAAGTTCAAAGATAATTAAAGTTTATCTTTACAGTGATGCTGGATATATTCACTACTCCAACATCTTCCAACCCAGTAATTTTAAAAACAAATTAAATAAACCAGCGTCCAAATCCAGCTGCCATCAAGCAAAAATGCTCAAACTGATGAGATTCAAGTTGAGTAGTTCCATCTAAAATTCGGGAAACTTTGGTAGACTTAGCTTCCACTTACCTTTCAGCTGCTACTGGCTTGCTTCCAGACAACATTAGCTGAGTTGCATTTTTTCAAATGAGAAAGTTAAATCAACAGGACTGGAGCTAACAATAACTGGCAAATGCTAACATGACACACAAGGAAAACTAGTTCAAGGAATGACAGGGCAAGTAGAGGAAAGCAGAAAGGAAAGTAGAAAAAATATGTGGGAAAACAACAAATGACGATACTTGTATTAAAATGTAGATCCTGATCCTAAAAGATACAAGAATTGCCACAGAATTAGATTCCAAGGACATAATTAGTCCTATCTAATAAGCCTTCCCACATGACAGAGGCTGGAGAACCTACATAACCAGACCTGCACCCCAGCTCCCCAGAAGCTGCATATTAACCAAAAAGAGTAGACCATACAATACATGAAGCCTTCCTGGCTAGGACAATATTTGACATTCTTCTGGTGTCCACGCAAGATCAAACATTGCATCTTCTCTCTGAGCCTTGAATTTGCCTGTGTGCACTGGTCTGTTCACACACACACAGTTGGGTTATATGCACTCTTCCAACGCTTGGAAAGTGTACTTGCCAGACTGTATGTACACATACGTGCATCCTGAGGTGTCCTAAAGTTGAGCCAAGAAACAGAGCCACAGCTGTCCATGTTATTCATGCAGAATATTTTCTGGCATAGAAGCAGAACACACAGTGGGCTGCTAGCTGGTTGGATGGTTCTGGTAGTAGCATGCTTCCATTTTCATTTTCCTAGCAGTATGATTCTTAGCTCTACCCCTGTTACTTTACATGTTCTTAAACTTAGAAGACCATACCACTGCTATTCTTTTTGTGTAAACAGATTCTGTGCATCCATAATGAATGTACTGGAAATGTGCACTACAATGGTCCCACAAATAGAGCCTAAATCAATACTTTACACAGATATAAATGGAAAGTCAGAAACTGATGGTGGACTAGAAGATCTTGTAGGTCCTTTCTGATTCTATAAAATGTTGGAGGGGAAAAGGTCACTGGATATGATATCACTGGATGTGATATTTCTCTTATTTTCTGCTGTTTTGTTGTTGTTAGTGGTAGCAGGTTTGTTTGTTTTACAAAACAAACACATGGCTTTAATTCTATCAGCATCCTAAATGCTCATTTCAAGAACAGTATCATCATTCCCAGCATCTTAGCAGAGCAGAAAGTTTGCATTAAAACTCTCCTGTTTCACAGCAATTGCTTCTAAGGCAGTCACTGAAAACTGCAGTACAGTGTTTGGCCAAATTCTATGCTGGCATCATGGATCGTGCCAGGTACTGTTCCCACTTATCATGAAGGACTTCAAGTATCTCAGAAAGGAGCTAATGGTCTCCTCACACTTTCTCAGAAAGTTATCTGTAACTTAAGTAGGAAAAACAATCAGAAACTTCTGGGAGCTGCTTATAATATTAAGTAGGCATAAAGTGGTATGACATGTTGGAAATACAGGGCACTCACTGTGGAAGGAGTTAAAGGTTCTGTGAGAGTCTACCCAAGTAGCAGGCATACCAATCTGCCTTCCTGTGATGCTGTTTATAAGTTTGCCATATAACAAACATGCATTCAATTTATGGTTTTTTTTTTTTATGCACTGACTGCAGCTGAATGGTGAAGCAGTTTACCAGGAAAGATGGAGGGCAAAAATGCAGGACTTATTATCAGGCAGAACTTAATTTCGTAACGTACAGTGAATGGAACAATTTATACAAAGGTTGCGAAAAGAGTGAAATTAACTTTTCTTTCTGGGGTTTGAATGTTTATTTCTGCAAGTCTCATCTTTGACTGGTTCTTTGTGAGCCATAGGGAGAAGGCGGTATCTCTTATTGCCCAAATCATGTTCCTTGGTCATGTGTTCTGAGGTGACATACAGAGTGTTTTAAATAGATATCTGAAGAAGCACACAGCACTTGGATGAAATAAAACAAATTGCCAGCTCTGGTGTAGGAATGGATTATCTCACCCAGTCAGATCTTTGTTTTGCATTTTTCTCTGCATTTTGGCTGGCGAGCAGGGAGCCGTATAAAGGATTACTTTACATTTCTCTATTGCCAAGATGGACTGAGAAACATGCTTCAATACAAGGATGATTTGGGATTTCATCTTCTTAAATATACTCTACTATTAAACACAGTCAGATTTCTTCCTTAGTGTTCAAATTTGGCCTATACTTCTTTGATAACTTTTTTCAGGACAAGATCTTCCTTCATTGTGGCCAGAGTCTGCTGTAACAGCGCTGACGTTTAGGCCTCAAGTACATGGCTCAATTCTGAATAAAAACAGATTATGCAAAACTCTTGCTCTGCACTAAGCCTCTGGCTATAGCATTCATAAGAAAATAAGGGAAAAAGTCTGAGAGAATAAGGTTCAAAATGAAGCGTGCAATATCCTCTCAGCGCCTAATACCTTTTTATCAGAATCACATATGAAATTTAACTTTTGCTTTGCACTTCCCATCTCATCACTAGAGATCAATTGTACCATATGAATTTTTTTTTTTTTTTTTTTTTTACAAAGAAAACTTCCTTCTTATGAAACACAGTTAAAATAAATTACCATACAAATCTGAATACTTAAATTACAACAATTTTTTTTTCCTGCAAAGCGCATAGGAACTAGTGACCAAGTGCCAAGGGTGCTTATTAAACCACTTATTTCTCCTTTTGCAAGAGAAAATTATTTTTTGTAAATTCCTTCTCACACTTTCTTGCTCAGAAAACTATTATTAACGTAAATGCTTGATAAAGACATTAAAATGCAAACGTGTCTCTATCAGATAATTAAAAATACACATTTTCCTAAACAGCTACTCACATGTAAATTTAAAGACAAGCCTAGTACAGTCATGCTGCTAGCACAAGTTCATATGGTTATCAAGTGTTCCTACATACCTAAGATGTGCCCTGAAGAAAAGAAGCATGGCACAGTCCTCCTATATTTAAGCCAACATTATATTGGGTTCTGGAGTGGGAACTGACTGATTTCAAATGTTGTGTGACATTACTTTATTCCAAAGGGTGGAGGTATGAAGTGGGATCAAAGTAAGGGAGAGAAGATGTTAGCTGACTTAAATCTTACTTCTGTAGTTTTTCTACTGGTTCTGGAGCAGGTGATCCTGAGAAGTTAAAATGCTAAATTCAATTTTCAAAAATGAACACATTATATAGTGCACACTAAGCAAACAAAATCAAAACTTGGCTAATACAGTCACATTCTGGATTAACTCCAATCTTCTTTTCCATCTCCTTTTTATAACTAAATGCCTCTGAAGTAAACCAGGGAATTTAGTGAGATCTGAACTTGCCTCTTTTAATCACAGCCAGCGATGTGAAATTTGCTAGACTGAACATTTCTAGATTAGAGCCAAGAACGTTTAACAATGTATTTACAGAACCAGAAATACATTTACTCCATATTATTATTATTATATATTATACCAGGCTTTTGCCTAAGGTGATCCACCAAAGCTAGGAAACATTATTTTAAATACTACATACTGGATTCAATATATGGAATAGCTAAATGCACACACCGACATAATTAAAGTTAAAGAATTCGAGTGGAATACAATTGGCTTTGGTGTGACTGGTTCTTGACCATACAAAATACTGTATTCTCTGACAGTGACAACAGTAGATTAACAATTTCGGAATATAAGACTCTTTTATTCAGTCTGTCTTTACATAAACATCCAAACACACTACTCCATATGAACAACATATTGTGCCTCTGTAACCAGAACCCATTTTCTCTGTTTTTGAAAGAGAAAACTATTGTACAATGCTGTTAATCCACAAAACCATCATTTGAAATGAAGAAACATAAACCCAGAAGAAATAATAATTGTACTGTTTAATTTTTTTTTGTCTATTAAATAAAATTGAAATCAAAGAGTCCTGGAAACCCTTCAACAGATTAAATGGCAATTTAGCAAATAAGTTTTAGCTGTCATTTATGTCCCTCTATACCTTCTTATTTACTAGTAGTCCCTAATTGACTAGACCTGACTTCCCACCACTGTGCTCGCATTTATTCTTAAAGGTCTTGGTCCATAACTAACCTGTATATAGCTCACCTCCACAGCTCTACAAGCTAAGAAACAATAATTTATTTTTTTTTAAATAAAAATCAAGCCCCAAAGTTACATCACTAGAGCCATCCTAAGGCTGAATTGCTTGCTTGTAGAACTAACAAAAAAGGAAAGCAAGATTTGTCAGCAAAGACAATTTGCAGTACAACAACAATTCTCCCATACCTCAGCAGGAAAAGGTTTTCTTAAGTCATAATAGCACTGTAAGTGGGCAGGCTCATGAATATGAGTGCAAATATCCCTACTAACCTTCCTTCTCAGTAGAGTAGCTACTGATTTTTTGCTGAGTCAGTTTACCTCATAAACTGACCTCATGCAGTTTTTGTCATAAAACTTTTTTCTTATTCTGAACCACTTCATAAAGCAGTAACACTGAACTGTGTAAAGCATTTAAAAAACTTCTCTCAGTGTATCCAGAGGCATTTTAACAAGCCTGGCATTTCTTCTGGAAAAGAATAATATTTATTGAAACAAAACAGATTGTATTTAATTGCCCTTTAAACATTGCAAGGGGAGGAACTACAGTTGCATTACTTAGTAGGACTAAAAATTGCCACAGTGTGATTCTACCTATAGCTCTGCCCTTCTGCAGGTCATGATGAGTCACTGTTTTCTGGAAGAGCAGCCATTGCACCACTTGCAAATTGTCAGCGGGCTGAAATGTGATTCAGTTATCCAAACCTTTCGTCTACCAGTAAAGTCCTGCCTTATACAGAACTACTGCTGGAATACATTGGTATAAAAAGGTATTTCCAAAGCAAATATCATTTAGCCTCCACACTGAAAGTAAAGTGTAAATATTTGTTTAGGGATTTTTAAAGATGGTGCTGGGGAACCAACGATCCCACTGATTTCCAGTTACATTCTGCCTCCTCCTCCTTCCCCTCAGTCTTCTAAGTTTTCCTAAGAAGTGGTCACAAGCACAACCATTGGTTTAGTACTTCCTTGGAACCTTAATCACATGGGCTGTCATGAGCTACCTAATAAGAGAAAGCATCAAGGCTGTCTAGCATGCCTGAAACACCACCCAGCGTTCTCACACCTTCCAAATTTTCAGGCCACCTAATTATCCTCTGGAAATTGCAGGACAACACAACAACAGTCATTAAGTTCAGATACAGTAATTATAAAACATTGTAAACATACCCTGTAACTTTCAGTGTTCTCACTCTGACAATAGTATCAATTCCACAACTGGAAGGAACTCAGAAATTCTGCAATCAGCAAAAATCAAGAGTTGTCTGTCCTGTCCTGGCATCTGCCCTATGAAGAGGCCACAAATATATATGTATACACACATAAGTTGAAAAAATGCAAGTTGAATGATCTAATACCAGCCTCGTGAATCTTAATCAGCAGAGATCAAGCAAATAAATAGAAGAGGAAGAACTAAAATGCACCAGCAGCACAATTACATTAATCTTTCTCCCAGATACATCTCACAAATACAGAGGTAAACTCAGTCTGCAAGCAAGAGAAGGAAATTACTGGTATCAGTTGCAGCCCTATAGTCTCAATGAACACCCTCTCTCAGGCACCTGATTAGCCTACTGGTAGGAAATTGATCTAACCAAAGTCAGAGCTGTTATTTTCAAAGTGTATTTGGTTTCAGACACCGGTGCTGTCGTCTCAAGTTGGAAAAAAGAATTTCCATGCTTAAAAGCCCATCTATCCCCCCTCACCCACCCCCAAGTCATATCAGCTCACACAGTCTAAGCTATATATTGCCACTATCACCCCCAAATCTTGCCCCACTGGTGGACTGTTCTGAAGCATTTACAAGTGTTGCTATAATGGAATTCACGTATTTTTGGTTCCCACAATATCACAAGTTAGTTATGCTTTCTTTACACTAGGCTCATTCCGTGGTCATTTTGCTGGATGCTTCCTAGCTTTTACATTATCTGAAATAATGAAAGAACATTTCTACTGTTCCCCCCACTTTTTTTTGTGATTCTACAGACATCTGCACTATTCTTTTCATTATTAGTTTTTCCATTATGGAGAAGTCTATTCAGTTTTCTTCCTCTGCCCATTAAGAAGAACAAAGATACTGTAGCGTAGTTACAAGTTTCAAGATGATATTACCTCAGAGACTCTTCCTGAACCACAACAGCAATCACACCACCAAAGTAATGGCAGTTTCTTTTTCAAAAGTTAAGCAATAAGATATACAGTATTAAAAACAGTGAGCTTTCATTCCAGGATCTTAGTGAAAACCAAGTAAGTTGCACAGATTCATTAAGCTTTGCAAAAAACTTAATCTTGTTTTAATTGCTACCCTTTTTAACAATCCCAATGCTTTTACGTTGTTTTTGTTAGCCTTTCATGAATCAATCCATTTTATTGAACTTCCTTTTCAAAATTCCCTTCCACCAGTTCATTTCTCTTCTTTTATACTTCCCAGGTCCCAACTACATTGCAGCACCCCCCACCCCCTCAGCTCTTTTCCACCACCCACAAGCAAAGGGGTGCTGAGTCACTCAGCAGGCTCCCGTGGGGCAGTGGTTGCACTTCAAGGCCCCATCTCTCCTCCTCATGACCACTCAATGCCAGAAGAAAGCTGCTTTGGAGATCTCCTTTCTTCCTGCAGTCTGTCACCATCTATTCTCTCAGCTGAACACTTAAAGCTTGCAATGGGAAGATGAAAGGCAGAAAAAGCACTTTAGCAGGTGGAATTTCCCTTTATCAAAAGTAAGCAAAAGTAGCAAGTCCATCTTGGATCACCTTCAGCATGCAGTGCAGCTTATTTGAAAACCAATTAACTGACCAAACTGAAGATGCCCAAGGTAATTGAAAAATAACCCTTTCATAAAGCACTAGGAGCATGCACATGGACAACAAGGTGTTTCAGCTGATGTGCAGCCACTTCCAGATGTGGGTCAGTGATTTCCTGGAAATGCCCAACTGCCTCCCTGTACTTGTATCAACTTCTTGGAACAGCAGACACTTCCTCTCCACAGTTCAGCAGGGGCAAAGAAAGAAAACTGGGAAGAAAATAGTAGTAGCTGTATAGCAACCAGCAGGCAGCCTATTTTAACACAGCTGTTAATTTGATATTTTGCAGCTATTTTGATCACAGTAGGAAAAAAAAAAAGAAAGAAAAACACAATCCTTGATGATAGCCCCAAGAACCCTCTAACTGCATCCATGCCAGTTCTGGCATTTCCTTCTTTTATTTAGTATGTCTTTGACTTCCTGAGTCTTACATCTCACGCTGAAATGCAAGGCGTTTATACAGGGTAATCTGCCTTTCACCATAGCACATTTTACAGTCACAGGCTGCTGGTTAATACCAGTAACGGATGCACATCCAACACACAGTTTATGTAACTCCCAGCATCTCTTCCAGATAAAATTAAGGGTAAATACTTAACAGCCTTTTTACATGCATTTTTGTTTTCCTCCTTCTTCCATAAAACAAAGATTTCTTCTGAATGTCTTAGTGCAAATAAGTTGTTAATTGGCTGCAGAGTGTAACTGTACAGCAACGAGCGTTAAATACCAAGACGTAACAAATATTGACAACAAAACTGTGACTTGCATCTTAGATTTTGATAGAATCTGTTCATCTCCCATGAAAATTGTTAAATTCCACAGATTCCCAGAAGAAAGAGTACAGGAATTCTAGTTTTACAGACTGATTTTTCCTGTGAATTATATACCTGGTATGTTATTTTGCAGGGTAACACAGCTGCAGCATTACCAGTGCCAAATTCTCACCAAGTTCAACAGAAATTTCCCATGGCTTACAAACGCATGCTTCAGATAAAACAAGCACAGTGAAAGTGCAGGGAACAAATCCAGACAGACTGAATAAACAAAGGACACTGATAGAAGCTAATGACTGGAAATCCTTATATACTTCTTAAATACTTCTCCCTGAGCAGCTGCCCTAAAGAAGATTATCAGATACAAAAGCCAAAAGCATTTGATTTGGGTCAAAATTCAGAATTTTAGACAAAAGCACATTTCAGTAGGTTCAGTAATGACAGTCTTTAGCCCATCTAAAATTTCTAAGTGTTGATGTTGATCATAAATATTCACAGCTAATAAATTAAGTGGAAGTGCAAATCGGTTTCAGGCAGAGGGATGATATTTTCCTGAAATCTCAAGTAAACAGAATTACCTGTGTCAAGTTGTTCAAAGAGCACAAGTTCTAAAGCACCACTGTCCTAATAGAAAAGTGCCTTCGTTATTTCGGAGTCTCAGAAGCATCACCAGCATGCAGCAACTATTTCTGGAACACTTTGCAATGCTTAACATCTGCATAAGAACAAATGTATCACTGATGTTTACTTATTACTCTCAGCCCTTGCTTCTGATAAAATTACTTGTTAAAAACGAATAAAGCATCACAGGAGTACTTCCAGAGTGGTGATCTGAAATCACTGTATGCAAGAAGCATTTTTACAATGTTATAAATTCGTTCTCAGCTCAGAAATGGCTTTAACAATGTCATGTTTTTGCTAAATATATATATATATATTTATATATCTCTTAACCTAAAATTGGTATGATGTGCGTGGGCTGTATTTTTTAACTCTCTGAAGAGACTAAAAAAACCCCATGTACTAATCTTAATCTCCTATGGCTCAGCTCTCTGAAAAAGCCATAACGTGCCAACCAGTACAAACTTATACACACCTGCACCAACTGATGTTGTAAATTGATCCCAGGCATTCCTTGCTCCATCTGCCCTGTTGCATATTTTGAAAGAGAGCATCCCTTTTTTCATTTGCGGAAGAGACGGAAAAAAGCTCAAGTGAATGTTCCTCCTTATTGCTAACACACTGGACTTGTTGGAGGTGAAAGCAGAAGCAACTATGCACCATCCTTTTCTGATGCACGGGAGCTTCTCTGACAAGAATGTAATTCTGGTTTCTCATAAGGGATATTTTTCAGAGAAGTGAGAGCTCTGGCAGAGTTCAGCAACTGACTGAAAAGGTGACCGTGTCACCTGCTACGGACCAGCTGAATCCTCACCACATCCCTCACTTTATAGCCACAATCCTCAATTCTAGAAAATGCCTAATAAAAAGAAATATTAAGCACATTCAAACTTCAGGCATCCATCCTCACTAAACAAAAGAACAGCCAGGACTGTGAGAATGGATGTGTAAGCAGAGAACTGCAGAAGTCCAAAATCACTGAAGGTCTGTGGAGGTGCTACAGCGATGAGAACTGCAGTGAGAATCCCAAGGACAAGAAAATAAAGAAAGAGTGTGAATGAGTGAGAAACTGAGAGTGAGGAAAAAAATCAGTGAAGGAAGGAAATCAGAAGAAAAAGTGCTTTGAGACAATAAGGATGATAAGATAGAAAAGCTTCAAAGAAATGAATGAAAAGAATAATTTAAAGATTACAGACAAGTGACATTTCAGAATATGCAGTCTTAAAATTCAAATTATTCTTGCTCTGCAGTTAATTGATTAAAGGTCTGCGGCTTTGTAACTCAACAGGCACATTACACACGATAAGTACAGGAAACAAACTCATAATCGGTTATTACATAAAATCACTTGGACTCTCAAAATAAGCAAGTTTAATTTTAAGTAATCAACTCCGTAATAGTTGGTCTATCATTCAGGAACAGGAGGATATGCCAGGTATAGTTCTTCATAGAACACTGTCCCTATGAAGGAAAGATACTTAAGAAGCTCAGTGGTTTTTGGGGAAATGCTACTTCCCTATCCTAAATCTCAGCATGAAAGAGGAGGATGTATTTGCTAGTCTTTAGGTTTTATACTGCCCACAAGACCAACAGCAGTATCTGTAAATCAAAAGCAATAGTGAGGTCCTTAGCAGATTTAATGGGAGTTGTTTCATGAAATAAAAACACAGTTTAGGCTAGCATTTTTTATAGCGTGCTTTCTGAAAAAGAGGTAAGAGCAGCAAGATTAAGTGCTTCTCATTGGAACAACTCCTGTCAGGAAATAATTTTCCTGAGTTTGGAAACTTTTTCAAGACTTGAGATTTCACCAAGGTAATTGGGAAGTGTGTTCAATAGCTGAATCTTTACAACGGACAGCATTTAATCCCCATTTCTTTCAGCCTTAATCCCAGGCTTTGCTCACCGCAATGTGCCAGACAGGCACGGCCACGGAACGGTTCCCAGCCCTACTCATTCTTTCCACAGCAAATGCCTGTACAAAACTACTCCTGCCCTGTCTGACATAAACAGTGCTATAAGCATTAGTAAATCTTTATTGCTTGGGTCCTCTCCGTGCATGAATAATGGATTAAGGCTTAAACCTACTTCATATTTATTTACCCATCAAGAACAGCCTACAATATTACACATTCAGTTCCTGTTCAATGTGAAACAGTTAATACTCAGTTTCCCTCAGTAAGCTTTCTAGCCATGCTCTGTAATACAAACTGCAAAGAAGTAAAATACCACATTTTCACTTCGGGTGAAAATGAAGCAGTACCAGCTAACTGCAGCCCAAGACAGTTGACGCTCCAGAGATCACAATATTTAATTCCTGGTAACTAACAACAAGAAGAATCACAGATACATGCACTGTAGACACAATGTTTCTCAACTTTTAAGTGAAAAGCTATAAAAAAATGCAAAATATAATCATATGCACGTAATGAGACAAAATACCTTAAATGAAGTCCAGTTGTACAAAACTCCTGAGTTTTGCAAAGGTAAGTACATGAAATCATACAAACAGCCAGTGAAGAAACCATTTCATAGGAAATTTGGAAAGTAAAATATTCACACTGGAAAGTTTTTTTCTCACACACAGCAAATGTTAACATAACATGTAATATTTTTGCTATTTTTCTAATAAACTACATTTTACAGTATTCTTAAATTTGCATTACACAGATCGAAGGAAAAACTGATCAGATGCACTGAACAAAGCAGACTGTATTCCTTTAATCCACTTAAACTACATTTGGCCTGCTTTTTCAAGAATAGCCCAATTAAGAGCTATGCCCATTTACATTATCTGTAACAGGCTGACAACTCTTTCCTTCTTTAGTAAACCTCAGTAAGTTTGGAAGCACTGAAAAAAACAAAACCAAACCACGACAATAGCGTTATATTTAAGTCATTAAGTACAGAATTCATTGAGAAAACTCATTTCTTTTCTACAGAATGCAAATCCCCTTTAATTTCTCCTGCCTTAGAAGACACCACTTCGAGGCTTCAACATTCTTTATTGGATTCAGGTTGTCAGCCTGAAAGTAAATGATAATTAATCAGGTTTACAATTAAAATGCACTTTGGATAGAGGAGGAACCAAGATACGTCATTCACAACAGCAGGAAGATCAGAATCAGTTGTAGCAACATTGGGATTCTAACCTCCTTGACCCTACTGTTCTCAACATGGGGGCACAGAGTCACTTCACAGCCGATTCTGTATTAACCCGGAACGATCATAATACTGATTTTTCATGGAGCTACTTACATGAGTAAGCATTCATTAATCGATGTTAGAGTCGTGGGCACAGATCAAAATAATTATTTGACAAATAAGGCTTGCTGCAGCTGGGTTACAGCCTACATCATGCCATGAGACATATTCAGTAGAAAGCTAAACTTTCTATGTTTTCAGCACTGCCATGTTTTCCAAACAACACACGATCAGCAAAGACAAAGTCAATACGTTTTTCCTCTGGAAAGGAAGTTCAGAAATACTAATTTTCTTATATCTTAAGTATTCAGAAGATGAATTCCTCATCGTTTATAATTACGACTATTATTTCTATATTATTTCACATATCAATATATATTTTTACATATATATGTATATATATAAAATCTATATATATATATAAAATCAATACATTTTTAGTCAAAAAAGGCTGTTTAATATACAGCCAGACACCATTTATGCATTAATAAAGGGACGTCATTTCAAAAATTTCAAAAATCACATAAATCTCTCAGAACTGTTTGCATGATTTAGAACCTGAGATAAAACCAAAAATTATCCAGAAAAAGATTTAAGGAAAAGTATCTGTATTTCTCCAGATTGAATAGTCGAGTTTGACAGTTCTTGTGGTTTTATCCCCCACAGCAGTCTCCCCTTTTTTAGGTGGCTTTTTACTAAAGTAATGGAAAGAAAATTACTTATTTGGTAAAAGCAGTAACACAAGCTTTGGAAAGGAGACATAGCAAGAGGCACGAAATCTGAGGATTAGGTTTCCTTTACAGAAAATAGACTATCCCCTTATCATTGTAAACTGAGAAAAGCATAAAGCAAGCCTTAAGAGAGGTACACATCTCTGGACTTCACATTCTTACAACCTTAGCTGCCATTTCAGTTGGTGTTTTTCCTGTCACAATGAGCCAAACGTGCCGAGATCAATCAAGAGAAATAAAACTAACGGAATCTTTGGACTGCATCTAAACCAAAGCTTTTTCCCCTATTAGTAGGCATAAATATGAGATTTCTGGCTACATGTCTTTGCATACAGTCAGTATTAATATCAGTCTTAACAGAAAATCAAATAACACAAAACCAAAAAAATTCTTTCAAAACAGTGAATCCGTTTCTAAAATTACATAATCATAGAACAGCTTAGGCTGGAAGACAGCATAAAACTCATCCAGTTGCAACCCCCTGCCACAGGCTGACTGCCACCCACTAGA
Organism: Centrocercus urophasianus; assembly: GCF_019232065.1. Lineage (NCBI taxonomy): Eukaryota > Metazoa > Chordata > Aves > Galliformes > Phasianidae > Centrocercus > Centrocercus urophasianus. Next base: position 9,537,267 of record NW_024884756.1, read on the forward strand.
TCAGTCTGAGCAGCACCTCATCCAACCTGGCCATGAAAGCCTCCAGGGATGGCATCCGCAGCTCCTCCAGGCAGCCCCACTGCCGTCATTACAAAGAATTTCTTCTAAAAGCCAAAGGATCTCATTTGGAATGAAGGTGTTCTAGCCTGCAAGGCAAAACTAATGCAAAACCAACCACGATACAGTTAAGCAAAAAGAACCACCCAAATTAAATTCAGGAAAATAAAGGGAAAATTTTAATCAGCATTAGTCCACCTCTTAGAATCTCAACCTTATTATGTAGGCCTAGATAAATGGACACCAGAAAAATAAGTCTTCCAGAAATTGCTGTACTTGGTGCATTTAACACAGTGCCCAAGGGAGAAACAAATGTACATACATACACACATGTGTATATATAGGTCATATTTGGTTAAATACACTCAGCTGTTCTGTGCAACTGAACCAGTGACATTTAAACTACGCTAAGAAATGGGAATTCTAATAGTTCTGGGAACTCTAAGGAGTGTGACAACCTACACCTTCTGAGAAGCAGCACCACTGTGTTTCCAATGGCACCCCACTTTAACCAAGTTTTATAATGAAAAATATGAACCTGTCACACTTAGCAGCCCAACAGTAAACACACTTAACCAGCTTCAGAACAGGTCTGTAATACACACTTATCTAAGTTCATGTAACGTCTCTAAATGTTGAGTGAGGTGTAAATTACGTTTCACAAGAAGATCTTAAATTTTAAGGAACTTAAAACACCTTTTAGACAACGACACAGAAGTGGCATCATAGCTACACACAGAGATTACCAGGTGAGCATTTGAGAGGAACTCTGACATTTATTCTAGTTCTGATACTTGGCTACACAGGCTTACAAGCATTTTTGCAAATGGACATCACTCAGCAAGACACAGAATCATGGAATTGCTCAGGTTGGGAAAGACCTTAAAGATCAAGTCCCACCGCAACCTAACCATACTGCCCTAACTCTAACAACCCTCTGCTAAATCATGTCCCTGAGCACCACATCCGAACAGTTTTTAAACACATCCAGGGATGGTGACTCAACCACGTCCCTGGGGAGCCAATTCCAGTGCTTAACAACCTTTCTGTAAAGAAGTTTCTCCTGACATCCAACCTAAACTCACCCTGGTGCAACTTGAGGCCACTTGCCTTCGTCCTGTCACCAGTGAGAAAAGAAACTGTGAAGGTGGCCCTGCTGACCCCCGCCAAAAGCTCAGCAGGCAGCCACTGTTGAGCACAGAGATGCGATGGCAGGCAGGTCCGAGGTGAGGCTGTCAGCCTGCTCAGACAGCCGGTACCATCACAGCCTGACTTACCCCCAATTCAAATGTCTCACAGAGCCCTCCACAGCTAGGTTCATAACTTCCCTATCCAGTACAGATACATAGGAAATTATCTCTTTGATGACAGTATTTATGTTCATGTAGACAATGTAGACATCTTTACTAGAGCAATCAATCACAAGCGTAAGTAATGGGTTTTACATAGCTCTGGTTACATTTAAGAGACGAGTTCACAATCTCCACTCTGTTATTTCTTGTGAGAGAAATAACTATTTTCCCCAACTACCAGCTTGAAAAAGAGATTCAGATCAGTAGTGCTGCAGAAGAATAACACGATCAACCAAGCAGAATAACTCATTTTAAAATAAATTTTAAATAAAGAAAATACGCAGCTCAGCATGCATCGCTTTTGAAGTTGAAACACTACAGCCTAGAACCATGAATTTCACACTCTCAGGGAACAAAGAAACACATAAAGATGGGAATTAATTTTTGTGACAAACACAATCCAAAGGGAGTCACAGCTCCTATAACCTTTTGCTGCTATTTTTACCAGTACTCAGCATCTCTGACATGTAACTCAGTGAAGCCCTCAATAAGGGCCTCTAACAAACCTGTGGGGATGCTTCCAAGCAGGATTCTCACGAATCTCCTGGCTGGTCTCCCCCAGGACTGCAGGCAGCTGTGGCTTTGGCTGCTGCATTCATTCCTGGCAATCCTCTTTCTTACCAAGGTTCCTCCCTCTGACAGAAACCAGTCAATCCATTTTACTTTATTTTTTAAGATTCTATTTGCCATTCCTGGAGGAAAATGAATTTTATCGTTGGACGCTTCAGGCTCATCTAATTATGATACCAGCCTCCAGGGAATTTTTAAACTAATGACAATGTATTTGTCAAGCACAGAAACTTTTAATCTGATTTTCAAGTGGATCCTAGCCAATGGATTCTGGCCATCACAGCACTTAACAAAACGCATCTGACTGTCTTCCATGCAATATTTAGGTGGGCTCATGACGTAAACTTTAATTGTTGCCTCACATCTTTCTCTGGTGGTCAATAAGAGGTGCAAAAGCACACCAACAGTATTATTAAAATTCTTATGACTACAAGTCTGAAATCCAAGAATATATGTGCACATGAAACTTCTCAGAGAAACAGAGGCATGCACCTTATGAAATCGAAACCAGAAAATCTAAACTATCCAACTAACTCCATAGGTTTTCTGCTCATCTCCTGATTTGCTGTATGGCAGCACAAACAAACATGAGCTCAACAACAGTTTCAACATTCTGTTCTTCATTTACTAGGGCTTTTTCAGATGATTTCCAACATTAATACAAAGAACAAAAATCCAAGCTACTAATTATAACACAGTGACTTACTACACTGCCCCCTCCATCCACCAAGCCAACCACTCAGACCACCAAGCCTCCACCTTTTGGTATTTTCTCAATAATTCTAACAGACAAAGTGCATTATTTTCACCACTAACTTAGGCTTAACTACACTGGTCAGGTTCTTTGGACAAAGAATGCACAATAATTCACAGGATTTACATCCCAATTGCAAATTAATTTCAATTATTACAGCCCACTTCAAACATAATAGTAATTTTTAAAAGCTGCAACACAAAACTGTAAATGTAACATGACACAAATCATTAGGATAGTAATCATAACCATCTACATCCAAGTTGGATTTAACCATTATGGCTTAAATTTTCTCCCCAGTACGCTAGTCTACCATGGGAAAAATCAATATCTCTCCCCAAGTACAACAGAAAGATATGAAGACAATAACTAGCCATTTGCCTGGGAATCTAAATTGATGTATCCTGTCTGGGGAACTTCAAAGCCTAATTTCAACATTATCAAAACAAATAACAGGATTCCAAAACACTGGAGGGAATGACTGAAACACATCCATGGAATGTTTGGACGTTGTGTTGAGGGACGTGGTTTAGTGAGAACTATTGGTGATGGGTGGATGGAATGGATGCCTTGTAGGTCTTCTCCAGCCTTGGTGTTTCTGTGATTCTGTGTACATTTGTGGCACAAGTGATTACATCTCAAATTAAGAAGCCAGAATTCACAACCCCACTGCAGACCTCAACAGGAAGTTTTACCAAGATGCTCAGAAAAGAGCATGCAACTGTGCTACCCTCAACATATCACCTGTATGCTTCTAATACATGTGATTCTTTTGAAGTGTTACTTAAACTCTTCTATGAGTACAGCAACATTTTAGTAGACCCAATTTCAATTTAAAGACAACAATTTAGAGACCCAATTTCGTTTAAAACTGGATTTCTACAAAAAGAAGTTAGCAGCCCAGGCACCTTTCAGTCTCCATACCCAAATCACAATCACCCAGCGCTCTAGATATCAAAAAGCCATCATTGCCAAGGGTGGTAGAACACCTGAGGACAAGGCGCAGTGATCTCAACCCACACAGAGGTGCCCCAGCAGCATTTGTCCATGCTACATGAAGCTTTATCACTGCTTTTATTCTAACAGCTGCAGAAACAGGCATTTTCAACCTTTTCCTTAACATCACTCACCTTCCAACTATCCACAAACAAGATGCCACAGTGGAACATCACAGAGACCTCCTGTCACTTTCCGTATAAAACGCATCCTATGTACTCAATATCAGCAGAAAGGAGCTAGAGCCTTCCTGAAGACACTAAACTCAAATATCCATTTGTAACAAGAATAGCTGATCACATTCTTCTCAGCCTGCAAGAGCCCAGATATGTTTAGACAAATACCTCGGATCATTAGCATCAGAGTGCCAACATACAGGCTTACAGCTACACAAGAGTACATGTCTCCTTTTAGGCAGGAGGAGGACTTTTACAAAATAAATGTTCAATTCACTTACCAGCCTTCTTTGAAAAACCATATAACAACACATATTTCCACTTCCATTGTGGGGCCACAAAATTAATGCTCTTCCTGACAGTAACTTTGCTCCAGCCTCTTTACCTTCAGAACATCACTGGAAAATCAGCAGTGGGCAGTATGAAAACAGAGACTGAGCATATGCACGATGGCAGCAGGACACCAACAACATCACCCTATACTGTGAAAAGCAGCACAGCTGGCTGTGTTCTTGAATGTAGGGTTTGAGCATACTAATAATTTTAAGCACGTATTTACGTCTCATTACAGTGAGTAAGAAATGCTACACGATCAGGTATTTTGTCACTGTCTCCTTATGTTAGTATCCAGTAGTCAATGGAACAAAACCTACACCCTAAGAATCCTGTTTCTGTCTGAAGTTTTTGAAAAAAATAAAAAAAAAAAACCTTTTTAATTTAAAAAAAAAAAAAAAAAAAAAAAAAAAGGAAAATAAATTATACTTCATAATTCAATAATACAGTAAGCTCATTCAGTCCCATACTCAGAAAGCCCCCTCCTATTTTGTGGTGTACTGGAGCTTTAGTTGCAGTTTAAAGCATAAAGCAAAAACAAAAACAAAAACATACTCCGGTTAATTTTTTCAGTTACACAGTATAAAGTGGGCAAATAAAATTTTATTCCACTTCTTCTCGGGGAATTTGACAAAACAGTATATTGTTCTGGCTGGCAGCCACTATTAACATCACAAGGTTCCTTAAAGGCACAACACCGTGAATTTAACAGGTTTGAAAAAGCACAAGTGTAAAACAGAGCGTTGCCAAACTGACCTTAAAACCAAACAGCGAGATAAAGTAAGTGTTTGAGGAAGGCAGAGGGTCATTGTGGAGAAAGGTAGGTGCATCGAGACAAACCAGTTCTACAGAGCCTGCAAGACTGGCAGCAATGCTCACACCTGCATCTGGTGCAGTGAGGCTGTTTGTAAAGCCAGGTGAGCAGCAACTGAATGCTTCTCAGCTACAGCTCTGGGAAGTTGAACTGCTTCCATGCACAGAGCTAAAAATGGTCCCCAGACCATTTTTTACATTATATGAACTCCATTCAACCTCAGAGTCCATTTTGAAGCAACAAATTTAAATTCCAGCGTAAGATATAAATAAGGTAAGACGTATAAACAGGTACACACACACGGCTTCACCAAAGGAAGGTCATGCCTAACTAATCTTGTGGCCTTCTATGATGGAGTGACGGCATTGGTGGACGAAGGGAAGGCGACTGATGTCATTTACCTGGACCTGAGCAAGGCCTTTGACATGGTCCCCCACCACATCCTCATCTCCAAATTGGAGGGAAGTGGATTTGATGGGTGGACGACCCGATGGGTAAGAAACTGGTTGAAAGGCCGCAGACAGAGGGTGGTGGTCAATGGCTCTATGTCCACGTGGAGGCCGGTAACAAGTGGTGTCCCCCAAGGGTCTGTCTTGGGACCGGTGCTCTTTAACATCTTTATTAATGACATCGATGAGGGAATTGAGTGCACCCTCAGCAAGTTTGCTGACGACACCAAGCTGAGTGGTGCGGTTGATACGGTGGAAGGAAGGGATGCCATTCAGAGGGACCTCGACAGGCTGGAGGGCTGGGCTCGGGTGAACCTAATGAGGTTCAACACGGCAAAGTGCAAGGTTTTGCATTTGGGCCGGAAGAACCCCAGGCACCCGTACAGGCTGGGAGGAGTGGTCCTTGAGAGCAGCTCGGCAGAGAAGGACCTGGGGGTCCTGATGGACGAGAGACTGAACATGAGCCAGCAGTGCGCTCTGGCAGCTCGAAAGGCAAATGGGATCCTGGGCTCCATCAGGAGAGGGGTGGTCAGCAGGGACAGGGAGGTGATCGTCCCTCTCTACTCGGCTCTTGTGAGGCCCCATCTGGAGTACTGTGTCCAGGTGTGGAGCCCTCAGTACAAGAAAGACAAAGAGATTTTGGAAAGGGTCCAAAGGAGGGCGACTAAGATGATCAGGGGGCTGGAGCACCTCCCCTATGAGGACAGGCTGAGGGAGTTGGGCTTGTTCAGCCTGGAGAAGAGAAGGCTGCGGGGTGACCTCATTGCAGCCTATCAATACCTGAAGGGAACCTACACCCAGGAGGGGAGTAAACTCTTCAAAAGGGCTGACAACAGCAGGACTAGGGGAAATGGATTGAAGTTGAAGGAGGGAAGATTTAGGTTGGATGTTAGGGGGAAGTTCTATACAAGGAGAGTGGTTAGGCCCTGGAACGGGCTGCCCAGGGAGGTTGTGGATGCCCCGTCCTTGGACGTGTTCAAGGCCAGGTTGGACGGGGTCCTGGGCAACCTGATCTGAATGTATATGTTTGGTGGCCCTGCTAGGCAGGGGGGTTGGAACTACATGATCCTTGAGGTCCCTTCCAATCCGGGTGATTCTGTGATTCTGTGTGATTCTGTGAAGTAGGTCATGACTTTTTCCCCAGAAATACCACAAGAACATGGTTTACAATTAAAATCCTAAAACAGGATTTAGCAGTAATGAAGCCAGTCTAACACAAAGCTTTTACATGAAACTGTAAATGCTTCTTTTAAACTCTGTGCAATGCTGTGGTCAAATACTGCTTTTATAGACAGATGGCAGCGTTTATTTTTTTGTTGTTGTTTATTATAAAATGCATTTGATCACATCTATTCATTTCACCAGAAAAAAAAATGAAAACAATTTGCAATATTTTAATCCAGGAAGCTTAATTCTCCTGCAGTCATCATCTCAATGTAGCAACAGATTTCACTGCCACTGCTGCTACAAAAGGATTAGTCCATCTCTGCTGATATTGTGTACTGGAAAATACTGCAATTGAAGGGTTTGAACAGGGGCTGTTAGAAGGGTTTTATTTGTTGTTCCATTTCACAACTTTCACCTCATCATTGCAATTTCATACACACTGGAATACAGCTTCTTTTACAGTAACACTACAGAATATTTCTGCAGCGCTGCTTTTCAATGTTCCCAGTCAGCTGAACTCCACGGAATAGCAAATAATTTCCAGCACAGCAAGCATAACATGGGAACAAGGAGCATTACTTGAAACCAGTCTGAACCATCAGTTCAGAGCAAAATGTCTGTTTACAGCATCTGGGTTTTCAGTTTACAGAGTAATACTGGGACACTGTAAATGATGGCTATTCCACCTTGAGACCTTTCTCAATGTGTTCCATTAAATTCTGATTAGAGGAGATGCTATTTCTTGTTTTGACAGATAAATGCAAATTTACCTTAACAGAAGGGCACAGCAAAAGCCTACCTGCTGCTCTGGTACTGAAACCTTTTTATCATTATCATTTTACACATACAGTATATATAGTTCAGTATATTATTTCAATTACTTCAATAAAAGCAGGCTTTCTACACCCTGATGAGGCTGCATAAGAAGCTGCTAGGCAGATTCTCAGCCAGGTGCATGTCAAGGGACAGTTTTATGTGATCTACTCGGTGTTATTCACAAAACAAAACCAATGCTGGAAACCAAGAATTCTGCTGTCAGACTCTCAAGCAGCATACACTGATATCAAACATTTGACATCTGGGCACCAAGCTCTACTTTGCTGTTCTACAGCACAAAGATACGTTCTTTCTATAAACTATTTGCACTGTTTATGTTCAGAGCTTTTCTACTTCTTTTCAAATTTGCTGGGGGGGATAAGGAGGAATACAGTGAGGTTATATACTCTTCTGTTTCCAAATTTTTTTTAAATCCAAGAACCAGACACTACTTCAGAAAGAAGACCTATGGAAAATGTATTCATATTTGCACAAGGCAAGTGAAAAACACTTAGCATTTAGGCAAATACTCTACTAAATTAAAATGGTACCATGTATACCATTTTATTTTAAATATTCATCAGAAAAACTACAGTAATTCTTTACTTTGGACATCAAAAGTCAATAACAGCTGCTAAGCCACAAAATTAAAAAATGTTTTTCTGCAAGATCGTATTTTGCTTTTTGGAACTGAAACTCTTTACAGACGATGAGGCCATCATCTCTTGTTTTGGGTACCACAAGGACCTAATGCCATAGATTTACCAATATAGGAACCAGTGAACCACAGCTAAATCATTTCTAAGAGAGAAAGTTTCAGGACATCAGGGCAAACAACCACAGTGCTACCTCTGCCCACAAACTCTATAAGGAGCAGCGATGTCCTTCAAAACACACTGTGAGAATACAGCATATACCACTGCCTGTAATGATCATGCCCATACAGGGTAAAAATCTGTGCTCACCGCATCCTACAGTCTATCACTTATTTTAAAATATTCCTGCTCTGACCTTCTTACATTTCTGACACTGCCTTGCTGAACGCACCTGCGCATTTCTAAGTGTCCAACACAGGTAAGAGAAGAGGCTACAACTCCCAGATTGCCAGCTTCTCTTCCATATAATATTAGAACTCTATCGTGACTGGAAATCTTTTACAGTCAAAAATAACCAAGTGAAACAGAGATGTCACTTCATGAGGATTAGAATTCTACGCTGCCACATGAAACACTGGCAAGTGATTCAAGGCAGGAATTATAACCTTGATCATAAAATTAACAGCAAGGAGGTTTCCCTTCTGCTTTCCAGTTTGGCATAAGATAGTCTAAAATTTCCTCCTGTAAACCAAACTCATTTAACAGCAATATTCTGTTTTCATCTGTATTAACAAAAAGCCTGTGTGCAGGTGTTTCCATAAACACCCAGTTAGCTCAATTACAAACTTCTGTTTGGAAAGATTACTCAAGAGCTTTGGGTGGTGCGAGCACAAAGCTGTACCTTCAGCAAGCACCTCTAGAAAGCAACCCATGCGCATGGACCTTGCTTTCACTCACATAAAAATGGTCATTTCTCATTCTTTCATAAGATATTTTCTTATCTTTTTGAGTTTCTGAAAGCCAGAGTTCTTACTCTGACACTCCAGGGAGCAAAAAGAGAAAGTCTCATGACTTTCAGTTTTATCTTTCCCACCGACTGGAAAATGGAAGTGGAACAAGCAAAGTTTTCTGGGAGCTGTAGTACATTCCTTCTCTCCTGGGACTCCCAGTGCACTACGTGATGCCTTGATGTGGAATACCGATAACAAAAATCATAAAACCACTGCACCTCTCCAACTACTACAGATACAATCATTTCAGTAATGGAAAAAAAGAATCATTCAGAATGGAAAAGAAGCACAATTCTGGGAATTACGTTCCCAAAGACTTTCCCTCTTGTTAAGTGATAAATGCCATTTAAAAAAAAAGTACTTCAAGTCTAACTTTGCAAAAAGAAAGCATAAAGGGAACGCAAAAGGCCAGTGTGAGAGCTGCCAATATCAAGGATGAAGTTCTGCACGAATAACAGTGCATGCATTTGCCCAGCCGACTGGTACCTAATGCACAAATAGAATCTCCAGTGCGAGACTACTTCTTTGTGTTCAAAAACACCAAGAGAACTACATTGTAGTGTGAACAGGCTCTCCAAGGTCAACCTTACCAGAAGAATTTTACTATTCTCTTCAAGGAATGTGTGTTCATAAGCACTTTTTCCGAGCAAGAGCTAGGAAGCTCATCTCAGTTTGACATGGAGCATTACAAATAGAAAATCCATCAGCCATTAACGAACAAGGTCTGAAGAGAGAAACAGTATCCTATAAAGCAGTATTTAGGGCAATAGCATTTTAATATAATGAAATACCGCACCTCTGGAAGTACAGAAAGCTCTGCATTGTTTGCAAATGCACTTAAGCCTTTTAAGCAGACCATCACCTTTCTGTAAGTACAGCAAAAATGACAGCCAGTAGGGAAAAACCAAGCAATACTGAAATTAAGCTTAAATGGATTAATTTCAGGAGATTCAAAAAATTAAAACAGCAATATAAATCGCTGCTTAAGTCTTTAATACAAATTAAATTATGCTACTCTAGAAAACTACATGTGTTATCTGCGTTATTAACTGTCACTGTTGAAAATTCTTTAAAGAGATAATGCCCAAACTTTCCAGTGTGGAACTGGTACTCACACTGCACTACAGCATACTGCATTAGTCCCACAAGCACCAGCACAAGGCAGGTGCTAGTGGTGGAGGTTGTGCTCTTCCTGTTTAACCTACTCACACAGACCCAGATTCAAATCCCCAGGTCCTGCCATTCAGTCCTAAAGGACTACCAAAATTTCCAGGCAGATAAACGATTGTTTTCCTCTCGCTGATGAATGAATCCTGCACACAGTGCACAACAGAATTCTGTAATGAAAAAAAAAAGGCAAGCTGTATTCTCTGTTAGTGCAGGCATTTGGCTTACACAGTGTATCAGGCTGCAGCTCCCAGGATCCGGGCCACACTCTCCAAAGCCACACAGCAGTCTGCCTATTCATAGAAGAATAGCAGTGCATTTCAAAAAGGACAGATTTATTATATAGTACGGCAAAACCACTTCCAAAATTACATTCTGCCCTTTCATTGTATTCAAAATTAAATTGTTGCCCACGAGGGAGCATAAGATGTTAGTCAAAATGTGCCATGTCCCTCACAGGAAGCACTACGCCTTTGTTTCCTAAGCATCCCCTACCTCATTTTCTGATAGGGTTCGACTGTGCTGCTGTTTCCATTCTCAAGCAGAAGTCTTCCTTCCAGTAACAAACTGAAAGCAATATGAAGGTGACACCAGTCACGTCCCTCTCTGTCAGCATATGGGCCTTCGAGACTCCTGTAATTCAGTTTAGGATGTCTGCTGGATATGTCACTGGCACTAAAACAAGAGGCAAGCCTTTACAGACTTCAGTTCTGTTTCATAAAAAGCATCTAAGCAGGATTTAGAGCTTTCGTCTTGCAAATTTAAAAAATAATAAAAAATATGACAAAGAGCACTGATATTGGCTTCATTTGTGATATTACAATTCTGCTACAATATTGTATTTTCAGGCACGTAACCAAAGGCCACCTCTCTTACTAAAGGTATAGAAGGTTGTAATATGAAAAACCATTCAAAAAATTTTTTTCTGCTTTCATATGATGTTTTTCTCACATTAAACACTAACATTCACAGTGCCCAAATCATGAGAAAAAAACAGTAATACAAAGAACAGACTTGGTTTGTTTGGTTTTTTTTTTGGCTTTTTGGGGTTTTTTTGAGTTGCACAGATGTAAATAAGGAACATTACTGTTCAGAGGAGCATTATTGACGATTGTTTACAATGGATTCAAACACCTGATAGATTTCACTGCAACCTGCTTATATGACATACTGTTTCTCAGCAGCAGCATAAGCCACTGTCCATGTACCAAATATTCTGGTATGATTTTGTTTGATTTTAGTGAAAGACACACAAAGAGTGGCAAATAAAATAACAGAAAACACTTCTGTCATAGCAGGGCTATCGCGCTTTGAATGTTTCAGATGGGATTAGACTTGCCAGATACGTTTAAAACTGAAATTTATGCACTAACTTCTCAAGGAACAAGGACAGTGTTTTTACGTGACTCCCATATTCTTTCAGTTTAGTGCCTGAAAATGGGAGAATTGGCTCACAAAGGTGAAAACACAGCAAGGACTGGAGCCACACTGGGCTTGACATGCTAAAATCCTGAAAATATGGGGCTAGACTGAAACACTGACAAATAGCAGCGAAAGCAGAAACTGACTCTCCATTCCCATAACTCAGTGATGCAATGAGACCCAAAATGTTGTCACTATTTCTTGTGCTCCCATTTCTTAGTACTGTACACAGAAGTTAAAAATATTACATCACTGCACTTTGGCTAACATCTACTTGCTAAAGTAAATCTGCGTGCCATAGAAACATTATTTATTTAAAGCAATGGGATTTCCACTTACTCCTAAATGAACAGATGTCATCCCATATATTGTAGACTTCTCAGAAAGGAGCAGAGTGGCAAATTGACATTTTCCAGATATTAAACGTCCCTCAGTCGAGTGCACGGTATTCTCTTTCTTTGTTTACAAAAGTGAGAGTTCATAACAGGAATCAATCTTTCACTTAATCATCTTATTGGATCTTCGTTCAACTGAATTAATAGAAAAAGATTAAGAAAACAATACTTCTAGAACAGTTCAACACTTCTCATATATATATTTACACACTAAAGGTACTAATATTCGGTATCACCATTTGAGAACAGTATTGTTTGCTCTGTTCATAAAGCAGTGGAGAAATGGCTGATAGTTTTTCTTCCAGCCCTTTTCAGAGAACATTACAAACCTTCATAACCAGAACATTGTACACGATGTATTTTAAATACTGCAATCACGGGACAGTGAAAAGAGAACCAAAACAGGAGAAACGTGAAAGTTGTATTGTGACAACACTTCAACTAGACTCTTCTTGTCTGCCTACAAAGACAGAACACTGCTGCAGCACTTGTTTCGACTATATCACAGTGTCCTGAACCACGGGTACCAGCTTTTACTCTAAACAAACCACACGTGAAAAGCAGACTAGGATCTATATTAACACGCTTGTTCACATCTATGTGAACACAGACTTTTCTGGCTTAAAGATTTCAGCCTGGGCTGACAGTACGTATAGCCCAAAAGCATTACAGGAGAAAGCCATCAAGTGGGAAAGTATCCGGTTACTCTGTGCGTCCAATCATTCTAAAGATATTGACGGTTAATACAGATCACTCAGACAGGAAAATAAGCAAAAGAAACTGAAATGAAATACACCAATCTGGATTGGGTTTACATACAAATGATCTTAATAACAAGAAAATGATCTGAGAAATGAAACACTCACCTCACGTTTGTTTTCCTCATGATTCACACAAACTACCTCTTGCACATTATGAATGGAATTTGCTTGCTTACTGAGAGGTGCCTAGTAGCCCTTTGGGCATGCTCAAGTATGCCTTCTGGCTTCCCTTTGCTATTTTGGCAGTGCACGGGACCCCACTTACATTTGCATGGCAACTGTTAGTGCTGGGAAAAGTCCAAGGGAAGAACACCAACTGATCCAACCAACCGTCAAAGAAAACAGACTTACAGCAGTGACTGAAACAGACCACAGAGCTGAGGTTCTTCCTCCTATAAGGCACCCTCCATCACAGAATGCTAATCTGGATGCACAAATCAATCCTGTTCAGCAGATCTGATACATCCCATTTCTTCACTCAAACTGACAAGTTCCACCTACCGTTGAAGCATTTAACTCGCACCCGAGGTTAAAAGAATCCCGAGGACGAGCACTACACAAGTGACGGCAGCTCTCAGACTGCACCTTGAACAAAGACTGCAGTTCTACTGCAAAACAGTAAGAGGAATTCAGGAAAGATCAATAAAAACATGGAGGGAAAAGTATTCCACGCATGCTGGAGTGAAACTTTGTTGACTAATGACAGTTGTAGCAGTCATTTACCAATGTATGTCAAATATACGTCAGACTGAAAAGAACTTATCCATTATCAGAAGAGCAAAAAGGCTATAACTAAAAGTAATGACTTGACGGGAAAGTAAAATTCAACGGTGCTTTTAAGCAGGGAATTCTACCAGAACATGGAAAAGCTTGTTGTGAAAAACCCCATTCCCTGAAAAATTTTGAATAAGTGACCTGGCATGTCACACAAAGCACGTGTGTTTTGGTATGAAACAGAAGGACACCCATGTTCTTAACCACAAGCTACAAAAATATGCTTATCTCCCTGTTCAGTCTCCAACCTTGTGCAACACCGATGATTCCCAGTGATGATTCACCAGGCACAAACGTAGGCTCCAAACTATGGCAGAGATGATGCTGACTGGGAGAGAAAAGGAGGTCTGTCACCATCCTGGTGTTGGCCTTAAATCTTATTGCCATGTAAATATCATTAGAAATAAAACTACGTATAATCTTAGGCTATTTTAAAGACTACCTTGAAATCATCAGCAAGGTTTTTCTGAAGCAGAAAAGGACATAACATTTATAATTTCAGCTTTCAACTTTCAGTTCTTTGATCAGTTCTCTTTTTGAAAGTTTACCAGGGAAAGCATGCTACAGTTAGTTTGATGTATACTTCATACGGCTACATTTTTATGTGAAGTGACTCTTCCTGAACTACACAGTAACTTCAGAAAGTAAAACAACAGATGTGAATTAACAGCTCAGATCAATCTGTTATTTTGGTTGCAAACTAAATTAGGACTAGCTTTTGATCTGTGTTTGTCACAGAATTCAAACAGAGCCTTCACCATTAACTATCTTTCTGTCAAACACCGTCACCTTCCTGCGGCTTATGAAAGCATCTCAGAAACGCAGTTTTCATCTGACCTACATATCAGCTGCTCTTTTATGCTCCCACTTGGCATACACAGCACTCTGCTGCATAGAGGGAGGATTCCTACGTTGCTGTTGTATCAGTGTGCTCCGATTAACAAGCAGCTTAAGCGCAACACAGATACTATACAGTAAAGCAACATTATTTATAACATTCAATGCCATTTATGCCTCTCTTCTTTAGGCAAGAAACTTGGGAGTGCCTTAATTTATCACCATTTATCTCCTTTTCCCTAGCGACCTTCATATTCCCTCACACCCCACGTTTCTTCGCCATCCCCTTGGCTGCGCCTCCACAACAAGGCTTCCTGGCACAGACGCTCTGTGAAGCAGCGTCAGCCTTACATCAGCTGGGAATCTCCTTCTACAAGAGCATCAGAGACCGAGTGCAGGGCTGCCTGCCTTCAGCAGCGCTCTTTTTGCTCAGGAAAGCCGCAACTCTTCCTCCAGAGCAAACAGTAAAGCCAAAAGACACTTGAAATCAAACCAAACCAGTTATATTCATCAACAGAACGCAAAATTATCCGCGTTAACATCCACCAGCTGCAGGCACACGAATACGAAATGCGCAGTCACTGATGTTCCAACACGGTTGCCCTCTGCTGCCATCTTCAGATAGACATCGAATCGGGATAAAGCAATAAATCTAACTTTCCGATACACGTGTGATAGTCTCAACCAACCCTATAAGCCGGAGACCCAAGTGGAACACGGACACCTCGGGTGCACGACGCAACAGCGCAGCTCAGCGAGCCCTGTACCGACGTCCGTGCGCTCCTCGCACACAAAGCGCTGCTTGCTCACGGCCCGTGCAGGATGGCTCATGTGAGACACAGCAGCACGATCGCACCGAGGAGCTCTCAGCCTGGGGACACACCGCAGCCTCTGCGCGAAGGCTGGAATCTAGCTAGCCCTGCAACCGACCGTAACCGCTGAAACACGAACAGCTTTTTACCGCTTTGCCGTGAAGCACGCGGAGCTTCGAGAGCGATGCGAGCAGCAGAACGGAGCGCCGCCCCGTGACAGGAACGCGCTACGACGAGCCGCGCCTCGCGCCCCTCCGCCTCAACGGCCTGCGCGCGACAGGCGGGAAACGCCCCGCGCGAGGCGCGGCTGCGGCCGCATCCCAGGCTCCGGTCCGGCTTTCGCAGCGGCGGTGAGAGCGAGGCGTCACCTCGTGCCAGAACCGCGAGCGGCGCGGGGCCCAGGCACAGCAGCAGCCTCCCAGCAGGGAGGGAAAATAGGCTGACGCTGTTTCTGTCATCCGGCAGCAGCATGGCATGGCTGAAGATGGGCACCTTTCTGATGTTCTGGCTAATGAGCTACAGGAGAAGCTAGTCTGAAGAACTCCAGGAAAGGAACATCCTTTCCTGCAAGTAATTTAGTAATTCTGAGCGAAACACACCAAATGCTTGCGGCTACAGCTGCAAGAACTATGCCTGCAAACGTGCAGCTTGTCAGGTATCGTGCATCTCCTGCAAAGTAGGTTAAAAACAACTTGTCTTCAGGGACAGGCAAAACTGAATATGGTTAAGGTAACGAAGCAAACTCAAGAGATGGTCACCACTTTAGAGGAGATGCACGAGTTAACATGCAGATGATCTGTCTCGTTTCCATTTGCAGGAGAGTGAACGTGAGAAAAATACAGATGTTAGAACTGGGACATGACACAGCCAGGCTGGTTGCAGTGGAAAGGCAGCACAGCAGCCAGGTAGAGACTGCTTTGCCATAGTAACAACTAATATTGCATGCATTTCTGGGGGTAAGCCAATTACCGTTCCTCCTCCCTCCCCAAGGACAGGATAGCATGACATGTACAGGAAAAGAGGGGGAAAAAAAAGTATTAGTTTTTGGCTGTGGAACAGGAAAATCGTTACTTAAGTGCTGAAGGGGATGAACTACTCTTCTCCCTACAGAAAGATTCCATAGCACAGACAAAAGCTTTGCTGTTTGGGGCTACATCCAGAAAATAGAGATTCATGGAACATATAGAGCTATTTTTTGTTTGTACGAATGAGGATGGATGGGTGTGAAGTGGGAAGCCCAGGAAGTTGCTTTCTTTTCCCTCTTCCCTCCATAATACTTAGCTTAAAAATAATTAAACATACACAAAGCAAAGAGCATTTTTTCCAAAACTCATGGTTACATGACAAGTTCTGATCCTTCTGACTAACCTAGTTAGTGGGCTGGCTTCAGAAGTATTCTCATCTATGTGCTTGTGCTCAGGACATTTCTAGTCAGCTAAGTGGTAAACAGACACACTGCCTGTAAGCTGACACTGCTTGAGACTGGACAAAATACTCCTGAAAAAGCTTTTTCATTTGGGTAAATATAAATCTGATCTGTTGTTCCTGCACAACTGGAACTGCTTTCTAAGACACTTGAAGTTGCCAGGACAGACAAAAATACATTTGCTCTTCATTTGGAAGAAGTATGCAAGCCAACAATATCCTGCAAAGCAAGCTGATCCAGACTCAGTATGACTCAAAAGGCAAAGAAACTGAGCATCAGTGGACCCTTTGCGGTGGGGCTGAACAAAAAGGCTAACTCCATGCTGAAATCTGACCACAAGATCAATAGCAGCCACTTTAACTGCAAGGCCTTTCTGTCCTACCCTCTCTTCCTCCCTCCTATATAAAATACAATGCCAGAGAGTCTTGTTTCCCCCCTACACACACACACCATAGCTTTTATAGCAGCATTTACCTACTTGCTGATTTTGCAGATAGTTGATTTAATGATCAACTGTGCCAAGGGCTGATCTCTATGGTGATTAGCCTCCACTCATTCTTAATACTTGGGTAAAACCTACGTTTTGACTTATACCCAATCCCAAATGGGAACCTAGGTTCCTCTGTAACTCTGTCACCTGCTTGTTTCTTCTTTCTCCAATGAAGCACATTATCTTCACTTCAGTCTTTCACAGGATAAGAAATAAGGACACAACTTGCAGATATTTGTAGAATCTCAATCTAACAGCAAGCCTGAAAAATTCAGGAAGATTTTTTGTTTGTTTTTTTCCCCTCTTTCAACAATTACCAAGAGACAGAATCTTAACTAAGGGAAGCAGAAGCAATAAAAGAGTAGTATCTGGAGAATAATTATGAACAGGTGAGCTTTCTTGACCAGTTCCCTGACAAGTCTGACCTGACAAGAAGTTACTGGAATTTTTGTGCTGTCTTCTGTGTTGCATTATCTTGTGTTGTCTACAGCACATCCAAAAAACTGTGTCAGAATTGAATAGCTTGCACAGTGAGATGCAAAATATTATCAGAAAACCAACTAAGGTGCAAGTGCAGAACAGGCAACTGGAGCCCCAGATAGAAGTGAAGATAAGGGGAGAGCAGCAGAGGGAAGACAGACATCAGGTGAAGCGCTAATGGTGTGAATAGGTGGCTAAACTCCTGTAGAAGCATTTTATGAAAAGGCAACACAGAAGAAGCGGTAGAAAGACTTTATGACTCTCACTTTAAAAAGCATCTTTGTAAGTCTTAAAATACCTGCTCCAGGAAGACCAAGCAGCAACATTGAAGTCAGATACAGAGATTCATTCTTTAAATGATAAAGCTCTCAAACTTACCAATTTTTTTTACAATAAAAATTGGAGATAGATTATACTGCAGATTTTTATTTGTAGCATGAGAAGAATTCCTAGAAGACATTATTTTTTCTACCTAGGTACTAAAAAAAATGGTTGAACTTCTGAAGAAATGTAAAGCAGCAGCAGAAAGTAAACTGAAAAAGTCCCACCAGAACAGGTGGGAGTAGTTGGCAATAGAACTACAAGTCGTTAGAAGTAGCAAGATGGTATTTCTGTCTATGCACCAAGTCACCCTTTAAATCACAAATAAAGGCCTCTCAGGGGGTGTGATGCACATTCTTGATTTTTCCAACTCCAATTCAAGTGGTTATTTTTTCAAGATCAAATTTTCATCTTTCATGTGATTAAGAGAACTTCAGTAAGCTGGGGGGAAAGCTCTTAAAAGCTGTTTGTTTTTTTGTTTGTTTTAAATCAGGCTCAGGAGGCTGTCAATCAAATAAAGAAGAGTGCTGTGGCCAACCATATGCAGCATAATTCCGAATCACATTCACCTCCATCCGCTGAGAAATCATTTGTCAATGCATTGCCTCATCCTAGCACTACTTCACAGCAGTACCCAAATTATTATAGTGTGCATGGATTACCATAGTACTTGGGGGAGAAAAGACTTTCAGATTTTTATAGGGTATTAACCAACACAAAGTATAATTTAAAAAGTAATAGGAGTACTTTGCTTGATATTTTACATGCTGCTTATCAGTTTAAGTACTGTTTTGTGATTGGGAAATTTAATAGCAGGAGACTGCTTCTACAGAGCTTGTTGCTATTCTGGCAAAGACAATCTCAGCTTCTGTTCCTTCCTGTCTTCCCAATGTCTCTATTTTACACTGTGCTGAAGAAACTTGTGTCTATTACCCTCCTACAAGAGGGGCACCTTCAAGAGAGCATTATGGTGAACACCTATACATTAGCACGGGAAAAAGATTTGAATAAATGTTTGCCATTTCACCCTTTCTCCCACAGCTCAAGAATCAGAACACAGCTTGCGTTTAATTGCTCTCCCTGCAATTCTAACTGCCGCTACCTTCCCCTGATCACAAGCTGGAAGAAGCTCACTGTTGGTTCAAACCAATGTTTGACAGCCTGCAGCTACAACTTGTGAAAAACCACCAGCCATTGAATCTGGAAGAGAGCATCTCCAAGAAGGTGTTCAAGAAAACACATTCAATTTCAAAGGCAAAACAAAGAGAACAAACTCGGGAAAGTACTTGAGACCTCATGATCACTCAGAATTTCAGTTACCTAAACTTTATTCCATCCCTTAAACAAGTAGGGATAGCAGACTCCTCTTCCAATTCTAGCAGCAAAAACATCCTATGTACAAGATAGCTTCAAAATATTGTCTCTATACTTAGAAAAGTAACATTACATGTACTCCGTGTTTTGTTGATACTCATAAATCAAGTTTTTGACTGAAAACTAACTCCCACTGTATTTTTTCTCCGTATTCAACTGTTTCAGCCCCCAAACCTTCACAGATAGCCTTTCAAAAAGCCACACTTACCTTGTTTGCATAGATTCCTCAGCTGTCTCCATAACTGGCAGCTCTTACATAGCTTTGTTAACAGCTTTCTAGGAGACTTATATACTAAGCTATTAAAACTATAATCTCTATTTTTTGGGGGTGAGGATCACAGAAGTTCCACAATCCAATAATATCTCCATAAAACATTTTACTCCCAGAAGAAAAGGCCACCAGATCTTCCCACTTAGACCTCTACGGAGAGCAGAATAAAGACCCACCCCCAGCTCACCAGCAGAAATGCCTACCTGAGCTGGCCAGGAAATGAGCTCACCTGGGTGATTTGCAGCGCAGAGCCACTTGCGTGTGCCACAACCAGGGGAAACATCACCTGCCTCCAGCAGACTCTGCAAGCACCCAGGTGCTGGAAGAATCAGGAACCTTACCTGATGCAAGATACTTCTCTATCTCTGAGAAAGCCTTGCAAATAAAGGTGCTTACTCACAGGTGGGGAACCCAGGAATAGTTGTTTCAATTGTAAATTACCTCATACCTCTCACCACTGTTACAGGGATTGTTTTGCATGAGTGACAAGCTTTCTAACAGAATTATCCTTTTAACTCAGATGCTTTGCATCATGAGGCTTCATAATTATTTTTTACGTATCACTGCTAATGCGTTACATTTTTGCTTTCATCACTTTTACCAGTTTTTGAATAAGGCCTGGCAAGTGCTATCAAAACAAATCTCAGATTGGTTTGCAGACGGGTCAGGTGAATTGCTGAAAGCAGTCATACATCTGTGGCTAGATGCTGACGTGACCAGGACAGGGAGGAACTGGCAGGACTGGCTTCTAATGATAAATGGTGTCAGGGTCACGAGAGAACAAAAGCCTTGGGCTGTCTTAACAGCATATAAGGAATTCATTAGGTGTGCAGTGTTATAACTTTATAAGAATCAATGGAATTTAACTTCTCTTACATGTTCTCTCTGGAACAACAAGCTGGGATAAGAGTACTAGACTTACGTTGTAATAAGCTGAAGATGATTTTAAAACTGACAGTGGTTGCACTTCTTTGGACCAGCTATCTGCATCATGGCTTACTCAGCCATGTGGCCCTGCCAGTATGACCTAGCTTCAGTACAAGCATGTCGTACTCTGGCCTGCTGCAACAGAGCTGACTGCCCTCTCCTTTGTGACCAATGGTATTACTATTTCTGTGGGACCTATACACGTTATTGTCAATATCTGTTCAGTGAGGGAAGTCTCGTGTACTTCTGGAGCCTGGGAGTAGCCCAAGGATGCAGTGGCATTCTGCTCCTACAGAAATCTGGTCCTAAACTATAACTTTACACAATAGTAGCCTGGACTAATTCTTAAAGACCTGATATTAAAGAGACCTCCTTTCAGCAGATGGATACTGTGAGGACGAGGGTGGCTGAGCACTGTGAAAGCCAGCAAATATTTTTCATTCACCTCATCTTCATCAAGTTGTGCAGCTGAAAAGCAGGCCTATGCAGCATGACTTTAGATTCATCCCAGTCAAACTAGTTCTTTCAGAGATCATCTGGCACTCACTGCACCTGTTCCTTACACTGACCTAGATGATTTAGCACAACCTGCATGTCTCCACCTCCAGTGCCCCCAGCCAAACAGCAGCCAAAACTACATTCGTTTTGCTTGGCATTAACTCAAAGTGTAATCACTGTTGACAAAGTCTTCTAGAAGTGCTTTTGGCATTTTTAATGCCTTAGGTTTTTAATGAACGAATCCTTATTGAATGTGTAAGTAGGTTGCCTAATGAGAGACAAATGGCTGTTACCACTCCATGCAAGAGAAAAAGCACACTGCAGCTGCACTGCATGGCTTGTTGGCAGGGTAACAGAACCAACCACCCCCAGGTTTCCCACTGCAGGAGTTCTTACAAAGGCATAATGGATCTCAAGGGCTGGCTATGCACACCTCCCTTGTTCCAGAATCCTCTGCTGTCTTTAGTACAATTTCATCTACGCTTACTTTATATATTGATATATGGAGTCTGATTACATGCCTGCAGCCATTAAACTTGGTATTTAAGTTTGCACATAATATTTCATTATACATTCAACACATACTGTTGCTTCTACACTTATTTGGATTTTCAGGAAAAAAAAGCAACATTAGAACAGTGCAATTGTAAAGCATTACTGTACCACAGCCCCTCCTACCTTTAACACTACCTTAAGGCTTGGCTGTGTCTGCCTTAACAAGTGATGCAACTCTGTGAGATGCACACAGAATGAAACAGCTCTTCCAAACGTCCAGGACATGTTTTAGACAGACTTTTACTTTTGATAGGACTAAATTACAGGAGAAACTGAGAACCAGCAGTAAGAAGAAAACATGAAGTCTCCTTTGTGCTAAGACAACCATAATGAAGCAAATGATGCAATCATACCAATTAAAAATAAAGGATATAAATGAGAAGTCTGTATCTCTGTTAAAGTTACAAAAATGCTACTTTTTTTATAAAAGATTTGGGGAAAACCACCATATAAAATCCATTCAAGCATCAAAAGTCCATTATAAATGTGATCTTGTAATTCTACTCTTTATAGCTGCAAAAAAGACGTATGGTAAATTAACGCTTTGCTGCCATTTGCAGGATCAACAGATGAGTTCTACATTGGTAGCTTTTCCATGGTGGCTGACAGTTGCTAAGCCTGACAGTCACATGTTCTACTATATTCACAGTATTGAAAAATTCATCTTCTAAGCATTGTGGGTTGGGTTTCTTTTTTTGTTATTTTTTCTTCCTCCCAGTCTGTGGTCACCGGTGAACATGGATAATTAGTAGCTTTCTACAATCTTCAATGCATATAAATACAACTAAACTGGTATTTGGTTCCTAAAACAAGCAGTAAATGCTTTCACGGGCAATCTCTTACATATGCCTTTAGTGTGTTTATAAATTATCTCTTTAGCAATAAAAAACTAACAAATGCCATGATTAAGTCAAGTAGTTTGGTAATGTACATAATAATCGACTGAAATTGTTACTAATTCTTCTATTTTATAAAATACATAAGCAATAGGATTCTGAGCATTTCAGACTCAATTATGGAAAAAAAGTAATGCAAAGGGAAACTGTATACTGGACCTCTGGCTTCTGTTTTCAAAGCATTAGTTCAATACTGAGTGCTGAGGACTGTGCTTCCTAGGACATGATAAGCCTATTTCAAGTGAAGATAGAGGAGTCATTCACTGCGAGAAGAAAAAAAAGAATAATCAGAAGAGTTACAAGATGTGAAGAGACAAAAAGCGACAGGGAAAACTTAAACTGAGACTTTTTACACCAAGCTGATACAATAATGTCACATTTGTACACACGTTGTGAGTCAGCGCAAGTTTACATAACAAACAGTTGGCTGTCATGTCACAGATGGTGATGAGATAGCACAGAGATTACAAAATGAAACAGAGGTGATGGAGTCATTCTCTTCCTTACGCATTTTCTATACTACAGGCTGACATATAAACGAAAAAAACATTTCAGTTATTTCTGCAAATTTAGCAAGGACTTGGATTTGGGCAGTGTTTCCTAGTTAATCTGGTAAACTAGTCTAGTAAACATGCTGTGCTTTCCAGAGTTGGTGAGACTTTCATTGTATTTGATTCTCATCTCTGCATTCTCAGTATGGCCCAGCACTTCCCTACTGAAGCGCACATGCCAGATACTGTTATGTGACATTTGATCTGAGATAAAATTTGTCTTAGCTTTAAAATTAGCACAGACAATTCCACGAGACTCATTTCTGAAGCACTGACTGGAGAATGAAGCATAAACAGACGAAAGTGAGCTGAAAGTAGAAAGTAGGTAGCTGTCATAGGGTAAACAATAAGTGCTTGGGAAGCAACAGCATGGCTGGATTTCTATTCAGCATACTTTTTCAGCCTTATTTTGCTTTAGCACTGAACCCTGCCTGTATATCCATATAGCTATATAATCTTTACTGCTCTCTCGCTAGGTTGGGAGCTGCCTGCTTCTACCACTCTGTGCTGCTGTTCAGCTGTCACAACTACTCAAAAATCCAGACTGTTTGCAACGTTCAACAACAAGCTAAATGATATTATTAATTTTTTCTGTTTGGAAGCTTTATTGTTGTTTTCTTCCTAAGGAAGAGTAAACAAGCAAGTAAACAAGAGTAAACTAAGCACAAACAATCATTAACTTTAGAATTTTTATTAAAAAGTTCAGAAGGACAAAAGTAACATGGATTTCAACGGAACAGAAATCAACCTTGTAGCAGAACAGCTGCAAGGAATATGAACTCCTAGCAACACTGAACACTTAAATGATCTCGGAAGTACCGAGTTTTCCATCCTGTAGAAATTAGTACAAGCCCATTTCTTTCTTCTTTATTACAGCACAACCTTGCTTGTAAGTATTTCTAATATTGCACACGGAAAACTTTTCTAAAGAAAATACTGGGCTTCAGTTTTCACTGTTCTATTCTATACAAAAGATCAAGCAGTTCATCAGTTTGTCAGCCTTGTGCTCAGAGCAAACTGTTTCCATCTACACATGATGTAGTTCAAACGTCAGAAGTAGAAAAAGTCTACATACAGCATACAAACTATACACAGCACAAGCCACGTCTTTGACCACATACAGAAAAAGATGTGCACAAATTCAGTTTCCCAGCACTGCATGATGCAAGAGTTAATAGAAAGGCTATCATTTCTACCTGCCACAAACTTCATCACACAACTGCATAAGTGTATAACATCTTTTGAGCCATTCTGGTATTTCCACTGCTGTGATAAATAAGTGACAAGTTAAAGGCAGTATCTCTCCTCAAGTCTGTCTGATCGGTTTCTATTCCCTGTAAAAATAATAAAACGTTATCTATATGCAAAGATGGTTTAAAAGTGAAACTTAAGTAGCTGTTAGAGTGCAATCTAATCACATATTACTACTTTACACAGACACTCAGGTGCACAGAAACTAAAGCATCCCTTCATAATGAGTTTCCACCTGCTATTAATCACTGAAGAATTGTACTTGTGATATACTCAAAATATTAGCTGTAAATTAGGTAGCCAAATCATAGAACAGTAAAGTATTATCCAAATTTGTATTTGTAGGTAACATATTTGTTTCTACAACCAGAACATGAATGCTGCTTTATCTTTCACGTCATCAAAATAATGCTGCTTTGAACTCACAATATCAACTATCACCAACCTTTTTTCACTTACCAATCTTTCCCATTTTAAGTTTTCTACCTGCTTGTGCCCAAGCTAGGCAACAAACTTCCAGTCACAAAATACTGCACGCAATACAGATTAAGTTCAGCTATTCAGGTAAAGTTTGGCAACCTTTTTTTTTGCTGCTAATGCAAGCCTATTAGTAAATCCCTCCAAATGTATGTCTTTGAAATTAACACATGCACAACAGGTAACAATCAGATCTTGGTTTTTTAGTGTCAGAGAATTCCACCACGAATTGTTCTCAGCTACACAGATCCTACGTACTTAACTACGGCTGAGAAATTAACATTGACCTGACCACTCGCAGTATGCAGCTCACAAAGATACTGTACCTCCAAGGTGAGAGGAGGAAGCTCAAGTACTTTTTGGTAATAGTGGATTGCCAGATGCAGTAGCCCCAGCTGGTGAAGGCCACGGCCAAGGTTGTAGAAAGTTTCTTGACACGGTCCACGTAGGTCCAAATAGCGGTGAAGGAAGGAGAATCCCTGTACACATTTTACACACATGGTAAATGTTCCCGTTAAGAAGACAGCCATAAAATACACTGGAAAAAAGGTGTTATAATGTGTGTGTGTGGTTTGGTCATTGTTTAAGGTTTATATGATGCTAAAAAATGAATGGCATTAGACCAGAACTGCCTCCAATTAAAAAAAAAAAAAAAAAAGATAAAGATACAGTATTATATTAAAATGCAGTGTTTTGCTTTACATGGAACGAGTCTTGTGGAAAGCTTAAGAATAGGAAGAAGAGAGGAATTCAGAAGGAAAAAAATCGGAGCAGAGTTTTTCATCCTTTCCCGTGCAGAAACTTACATTTCTTTTATTAATGCTTTGGAATATGCTGGTTCCATTGCCAACAGTGGCCTTTCTTTCAGCGATCGTGTTGGTAGACAGAGAAGACAGCTCTGTCAACATGAGGAATTAGTTCAGAAACTAGCAGCTAATGATCTTGCTTTATGTCACCAGTGTGTTTCTATGGCTGAATTATTAATCAACTACAATAGGAACAGGAGAGGATGTAAAAATAAACTGTCATAAAAGCAAATACTGAGAGAGAAAAACAGGGAGAAGTATCACCAGAGGGTAACATAAATAGGACACGTTATAAAGGAGAACGCAGCAGTCTAGATAAGAAAGGCAAACTGGCTACAGAAAGAAGTGGCTGAACATACTAAAATTAGGCCAAAGTTTGAAAACTTCAAATACTCTAAGTTGGATACTAAGATAATTGGTCTTGTTTTAGAGAGATCTGCACCTTTTGTCACAATCTAAGTAAAAGCCAAATTCTTAACAGGCTAGAAATATATGAGAGCTTAAGGTCCTAACCACATTCTGCTGACTCTGAGCTTGGAGGCCACAGGAGTTTAAAGGAATTTCAGTGCTGAAGGAGAATACAGGGAATGACTTTCAAGATTCCATTTGGGCACAATCAGCCTGTGGTTTGTAACTGCATCTGGCAGATGAAAGAAAACTATGAATAAGAAAGCTGAAAAACTGAGGGTAGCCTAAATCAGAGCTTGCGAGATCTTTGCAATGAGAGCTATATAGAGACACCAAAAAGAGGAAGAGAAAAAGATGACAAGAAAAAAAAAAAAACAACCACATTTAATGCCTTCTAAGTCTGGAAAGTTTTAAGAAAACTATGGAGCTTATGAGACATGTCCATTTAGGGTATGTGGCATAGATTCTACTCCGTGGCACTTCTTCAAAGCTGAATAACAAGTTTAACAAAGCAAAAAGAAAAATAAGAAATAAAATCCAATCTACAGCCATTGAGACTGGAATTAGTCATGTTTCACAAACATGGGTGTCTAATACAATAACCAATGTGTAAAAAAAAAAAAAAACAAAAAAAAAACAGAACAAGCTACCTTCAGGTAAGAGAAGAAGAGATTCAGCCAAAACATAGTTCAGAAGCACACTCATCTGTATTTGTGTTTCACTATTTCTCTTTTGAAATGCTGTATTAATTAGGAGCCGTTATTTACACACAACATGTTGCAGTCCCACCTGTCTACAAATACAAAGCCAGGACACACTACAGGTAAAAATCATCATATACTAATTTACCTGTACCAGAAGAGCGTGCCTTTTCAACACATATTTCTGAGAAGCCATGTGGATGAAGGTTAAGCCAATACAAAGACTGTAGAGAGGTTCATCTGGGTTTGCACGAAAGGCTTGCACGTACTGTCCTAAAAGCAAACAGCAAATTTAACGTGTGAGCTAAGAAAAAAAATAACAGTTTAATATTCCTACTTTAAAGTATTCATTAAAAAAATGCCACTAAGAAATCGTTACATTTTCAGCACTCCTTGGGATTCTGAAGGAAGAATACAAGCTGTGAGGTAAAAATGTAAACACAAAAGTATCAGGCACAGAAAGCAAACAAGGTCCTTGCTAGGATTTATATCTTGAATGTGTGGAGAATTAACACTGCGTGCAACAGACAGGTTTTGGAAGTTCAGTTTCATCATTTAGGTTAAGCTGTCTGTTTATGCAGTTGAAATAAAGACACAGAAAAGAACAATTATTCCCCTATATATTAAACACTGAAAAACAAACTGAACAAATTAAAAAAAAAAAAGTATTACCTAAGAGCATTGGAAAGATAAATGACATAGTGACACACTACTGTCTCTAGCACAGTGTGACCCCTCGGCCATGACTAAGGCTTTCCTGCATTACACTGAAAACAAATAATTGCTGCTGCTGAACATTAATGGAACATGCATCTCCATCTCCAACACATCTCAATTATGACACCTGGAGGCATCTTAAAACAACAGGCTTACTTCCAAGGCGTGTTAAACATGTCCAATCAACATTATTTGCTATTTAAATTATTCTGGTTTTGTCTTTCCTCATCTTTATTACCATCAGCCCTCTGTTATCTTTACAAGTTGGTTATCTTTGCTATGCATCCTAAACTTGAAAAAAAAAAAAAAAAGAAAAAAAATCAGCTTAATTCTTATTAGGAAAACTGCACTGATGCTTTGATTTGGTACAACACAATCAAACTATCAGGTTAATACTATGAAGCCACGCAGGACTTTGTGAGATATGAAAAAATGACTGTTTCTTCCATAAAAAAAAACAAAAAAACAAAAAAAAAACAACAACAACAAAAAAGAGTATAGACTTGTATTTGCTAAAATTAGAAGACTAAGGACATTACCAAGAGCATGCTTGAAGCTGCCAGATACAAACGCATTGTGCCCATTTAGGACACACAATGCATGATTATCCGGATTTTTCAGCATTAAGCGGAGACAAAAGCGATGGTGACGGACATCCTGAGATTGCATAGTAACTTGATTGAAGATGTTCCACAGCTGAGGTTTATTGACATTTTCCATTACCATTATTCTACAGAATGAAAATCATATGAGAAATTAGTAAAACGCTACACAGTAAATGCTACACCTGCAATAAAAACAGCTTAAGTGACTGAGGGAAAGCTGGTGATCAAAGACAGAACCAAGGGTTTGAGACTAATCAAACAACCTACTGCATTAGATGTTATTTTGTAATCAAAGGCCACGAGCAACTCCTTGTGCTTCAGCAGGCTTCTCTGTTTCAGGGAAAGCTGGAAAGCACTAACCTCCCTCCTTCAGAAATCCAGCAGTACGACTACAGCCCTCAGAGGAAGTAGAGAACAGACTGCTCTGCCTTCTCAGTTCCCTACCTGATGTAGTTGTAGGCTTTTCTGAAGTTCTTGTCCAGGATTGCAGCGGAAAGCCCAAAGTATTCCAGCTCCTTGCGCTTCTGTCTGTCATCGTAAAATGAGTAATATTCCAATGAGGAATCCACTAGTAGCTCAGCCTCCTTGTACCGGGAGAGGTCACACAGGGAATATATAGCCTTCAGGAGAAGGTTCCACCAGTCATCCTTTGTCAAAACACTCGTGAGAACAGCAAAAATCGCTGAAAATATTGAAGGCAGTAAGTCAACAAAGTTGAAACAAGAGAGAAAATCTTTTAAAAGAAAAAAAAGAAAAGCACACAAAAACGTGCAAACAAACTGATCTTTTAAGAAAAGTCTCAGCATTAACTGGCAAAATAAATCATTCACTTCTTTTTCCACTTGTAAGAGCATTTTATAAAATGCAAGCAGAAAACAGGCAAAACTGGGAACAAATGATAAGAAATACATTCTGAGTTGTAAACACAGCAACGGAATGCATTAAAGTTACTCCTCTTCATCTTTCAAACAGTGCTGAAGAAACTGTAGTCTGGTTTAACTGAGTCTGTTCAGTTCAATAATCACGTGGCTCTTAAAAGAGATACACATATTTCTGTTATTTTCTAGAGCTGCATGCATTACGTATTTGTGCTGAGAGGAATGCTGGGACCATATGGTCTCTATATGTCCT
This sequence comes from Centrocercus urophasianus, assembly GCF_019232065.1. Classification (NCBI taxonomy): domain Eukaryota; kingdom Metazoa; phylum Chordata; class Aves; order Galliformes; family Phasianidae; genus Centrocercus; species Centrocercus urophasianus. The sequence goes on from NW_024884756.1 coordinate 9,566,410, forward strand.
TCTCTATCTGAATTATTCAGTAATTTTATTATTTTTCTCCAAATGAGCATTGCTCCCTGAAGGTATATTACCTCACATTTGCTGCCTTCCTTGTCCTAGAAATACGACGACATTTGCACGGATTTAGCAAGCAAAATACTAACATTTGTTTCGTTTTCAAGATAAAGAAGTTAATCTTGTTGCTTTGTTTTTAATAAACATTTGTTACCTTTTGCATCACAGTTTGCTGCCTCCTGGTCATCATTGTCGGAAATTTTATTCCTTGGCACCTTAATAAGGTAGAGGTGCCTCTCTCCAGACTTGGAGCTAGATATCAAACACACCTGAGCTCTGCTCATTGCTACCTAGAGACAAATTTAAAGGCAGCATTTCAAATCACAGTAATAAATCCCATCTCAGGTACAGTGTTACGACGATGCTCACATGGCCTGCTAAAACAGTCTGCTGCTTAGAAATGCCAAACAGAGCAAGATCACACAAGATAACATTCCCAATAGGTATATTATCTCTGCATTGTCTCATACTTCACTGCAAACTGGGCTATGCAGAAGAAAGACAGAAACTCTTCCAATGACTTTAAGACTTCTCCTGGGATTGGAACATCCCTGCACATATTCAAATCAAAACTGTTTGCATAGAGGCAGAACAAAAACAACACCATTCTGCCAGTATCAATTCTAGAAGGATGTGGATGGTCAGCTGTTCAGTCAGTGTAATAGAACAGCAATGGATCAAATCAAATGGATAGAATCAAGGCTTAAATATTCCCCTCCCTCACTTCTGAGTGAAAGAAGGGAAAATAACAAAATAAAACAGATAACACTGCTGTATTTGTTAACTAAGTAAATTCTTCCTTGCTCATTAAATAACATCATAGATTACATAATTCAAAATGAAGTTATTAAAATACAGTCTAGTATCTAAACAAAAGTAAATCTGAAAAAAGTATTACGTTGACTCCTAAACAGATAAGAAGCAACTTTAGCACTTGGCATGTTCTCCATATATTCAGAAACAGGGAGTTGAAATAAATGTATTGAGAATTATATTCACAAATGATGCTCTGTTCTGAAGAGCAAAAAACAACATGGTTACAGGCCCCAAGAATTAGAAGGCTCTCCGCAGGATTTCCATCCAACAAAACTATGAAAATCCTTGCATATCAAAACCACTAGTTTTGTTCCTCAGCTTGTTTGCCCCTTGTCTTAACCCAACTTGTAGCTGACCAGTTTGGTAAAGCTGTCCAGTTTGGTAAAGCAAAGACAGGCTTACCTTCAACAGCATTGCCAGCATAGTCAGTAAAGTGTCTACGTAACCATACGTTTTGCCTTGGGAATACAGCAAAGTAGAACGATGGAGGAGTAACTTTAATTCCTAGGTAACACCAAATATCATTATTCAACCAGTCACAAAAAAAGAATTTATGAAACAAACAATTATTAATGCAACACAGAATTAATAGAACTGTCAAATCTGCTAGAAAACCACACGTGTCGATCTCTGGTCCTACACCATTAACATCTTTGAATACTACCGTAATCTGTCAAATACCATATCCTGAACTAGAAGCAAAGAAAACACCTTGCTCACCTGCTGGGCAGCATTGGCATCCTGAGCCAGTGTATCTGGATCATACATTTGTTCCAGAGCCTCCAGAGCTTTCTCAGGCCGGCCCAGTTGCTGCTGTAGTGTTGAAAGTGAGATTCTTGCATCCAGATGCAATGGAGCAAGATCAACAACCTTAGCATAGCTCTCTGCGGCACGCTCCATGTGTCCCAAAGCCTTCAAGCACTCTAGATATACCATACAACACACCATATACTTAAATGGCAGAAAAAGAAGATTAAATGGTAGCAAAATAGTTAACGTACTTTCCAGATGCTCTTCCAGTTAAAACCACTCGATACATATATTACTAAAGTGAAAACATTCAGAAATAAGCACTGATGCATCTGTAGATCCACTTAAGTATCATCAGTTGATACAAAATGGAATGCAGAAGAGATGCTGTTCATTTAGACGAAAACAAAGTATTCGTAGCTGAAGGTAATCTCAGTCTCCAACAAGGACAAAGCCCTCACGGCAGGGTTGCCGTAGTAAACTCCAGTTATAGTTTTGCAAATACAAATTATTGTTCAACATGTGCATCTAAATTCCAGTGATCTCAGATAAAGTTCCCTGGAAATACTCAGCACTGTGCTACCATCCCTCAGTACCACGTTTTTCAGCAGCCCCCCCTTAACCTGCATGCCGAAGCCAGACGACAGCCAAGTTGTATCGTTCAGAACAGACGAGGGCACTCAAGAGAGGCAGGGCTGAGTTGTATTCTCCAACATCCAGAAATGCCTCTGCAACATCCAAATACAAGTCACCCATTTCTTCTGGATTTTGTTCCACCAGAGTGGTCAAAAGAGGCTTTAAAAGCAAGCAAACAAACAAAATACTAAAACCCACAAATAGTCACCAACAACACTGCTTTAAGATCTGCTTTCGGAAGCTCCTTTTTAGGCTATAATTTTTATGCAGTTTGCATTTTGAGCCATACTTCTTTCACTTCAATATTACTTTAGAAGTGAAAGATAAAGATTTGAATTTCACAACTGCTGAAAAAGCCACATTTTACTGTTCCAGACATTTTACATCATACTCATCCTATCTTTCATAAGAACATTAAGATCTACTAGGGCTTGAAAACAAAGTCAAGGTATGCTCCTTAGTGTTCCAAATTTGGTAGCGTGGTCCCTGGCCTAACATAGCCCACAGTTTTTCAGTTACTGCCCCTTGGAAATATTTTCAGCTGAAGGCATAACGTATAAGGACAAAAACACCATTTCAGCTACAAGAGGTTTGCTAGGCATCTGTCTTGGAGTGGAAGGAAAGCAAAAAGAATCCCCAAAGCCCTCTTAATGACCTCAGTCATATGAAGACAGGAAAAAAATCATTTGCTTTGTTAATTTATCCCCTGACTTCTGAGTTTGTTTCTACTTACATTGAGAGGCTCTAGGATGTTCAAGTGTACCAAGCACACCATCAGCTTGACTGTGATGTCTATGGGAACCCCTTCAGGTATACAGCAGCTAACCTTCTCCACAGCTGTGGAAAGAAGAAAAATTTTTCTCTGAGCCCTTAAGCTTTAACAACCATTTCACAGAGCCCCACATCTTCTCCAGCCTATGGTGAGCTACAAAGAGAAAAATACTCAGACTCTAGCATATGTTGGTGTAGGCCTGCTCTCTTCCCTTCTTTTCTAACTTATCTCTAGCTGGAAGAAGTTCGTTCTCATCTCCCTGATCCTTACCATTTTATCTGAAATATCTAGAGCTATCACAGTCTGCACTGACTTCAACAGCAGGATCTGTATGATGTGTTCAGTGTTCCCCCTCTGGGCTTGTTTTGTAAAACTTTTCTTTAGGAATATAGGCACCCGTAACCTCTTCTCCTCACTTTCTCAAGGAAATATCCTATATTAAATTATTTTTCCCTATTAAACTAAGTGTATCAAGGAGCTGGCTGTACTTGTATACAGTTAGATACAGATAACTACAGAACATTATGTTACACACAGAACAAATGCAATCTGATGAGAATGAAAGCATGAGTGCTACCAAACTGGTACAAACTTCCCTATTGCATTTCCTGCACAACCAGTCACTACACATCCAAAGCACTCTGTTCAAGTTCTCCTTTACCTTACTTCTGACACTGAACGTTTAAAGGGTGACCATTAAAAACTGATAAAATAGTGACTTCCAACTCAAGGCTATCCTGTGACCTTCTACATCCACATACAGTTATAGCAAATCACAGTGTGCAGATTACTTCATCATTCTCAACCAGCACAAGAGTAATCATTCACCTACTGGTAAATTCACACAGAAATAAAGAATTTTATTTTCAAACTGGGTGTGAGTCCTGGGAGAATGTTCTGACTTTGACGGCTGGATGCGTTAACAGTAAATTCTGAGTAAAGACGACAGGATGCAAGGAACCTCTCCTGGATCAAGCCCTATTTCCCTACTGTTAGAAACTCTCATGATTTTGCTATGATTCCAACCTGATTCCTGAGTATACGATCAGTTCATAGATTTCTACCAGATTAAGCAACTCAGCTACTTACCTGCAGCACTTGATTCAACAGCCGGATCACCTTGGTTGTCAGTCACTGCCTCCTGGCTTTCCTCAGTTTCTACCACTGCTGCTGTATCATCTTAAGGGAAAGAGATTACTCCCAGTAGCACCAGCTAAGGCAAGAATTACTTAATTGTGAAAACCAATCAAGTGTGGATTATACCTATGATGGGTTTGGACTCAATTACCAAAACAACTGTCCTGTTCAATTACAGAACAGACTGCTAAAGAGCTGGCATGCTGGGGTCACTCTACAGCCCAAACAGAAACACCTTTAGACTTGAGTGATGGCTTTCATGAAACAGATTTCTTAAAGAGGATCTGTTTCACTCAAGTCAAAATTGCAGACAAATACCCCTAGATATCTGCGCATCACAACATTTAAATGTTTAGGAAAATAAGTATAATTTACAGCATATTAGTTTCAGGTCAAAGCTGGATGTTCTTGAGAATAGATAACACAAACTTTATCAGATTTTTTTTCAGAAGTTATTTAGCTAGCAGAAATAAATAACTGGCCTGACATCATCACTCAGAGGAATGTTTAGAACTTTAAAAGGCCCCCGATTGCAGGGAAGGTAGTCCTTGTCCCTAATGAGTCACCAGAGCTAATTGGACATCAGAGTAACTCCTCAGAGAACGCTGAGGTCATGCAGTGTAACTCATTAAAGACACTGAGGAGTTTCAGAAGTGAAACTCTCTGTCAATATGCGTCAAAACACACCTATGAGTTGAAGAGGTAATGGAAAGAAAAACGTCACGCTAGATGAACAGAAGAAAAACGTCATATGAGATGAACAGAAGGGCCATACTAACCATCTGTTAACTGCTTACCTTTTTGCTCCTCAGCAGGACTTTTTTCTGATGCTTTCCTCTCAAGAACAATTCCTGCATAATCAGTAATAACCTAAAACAGAAGAATAACTCAGATCATCTAAAAGGCTTTAAGGATATATGCAGCAATCAGCCTACATGGCAGTTTCTTCAGATATCACAGAGGTCGTCAGAAGAAAGGCAGCCTTTCTTTCACTTAGGGTTAGCTCACTAGTATAGGGTTTCATCACCCTATGTCTTTATCCACTATTTTTGGTCTAATCAGCAGCTCCTTAGGAAATAAAACAGTAACTTCCATCATAACTGGAAAAGTTTTGTTTAAACATTTTTAGCTCCTTTTTATAGCTTTAAGAAGATAGGTATAGAAAGCAAATCACCACGTAAACAGCTAAGTTTTCCATAGATTTTTCAAAGTGCTCATCCTAACATAACTCAAGGAAACTGCACAGTTCATCTCAGTTTAAAACAGATAAAACAAGATTCACAGCTACCTACAGTCAGACAATTTACAAAAGCCCTGCTCATGCATTATAACCTCAGTAAAACCAGCACAATTCAACAGAACAATTTAGTAAGGAAATGAAAATCAAAGACAGACTAGTCGAGACATTCACTTGTCCACAGAAGGCTGCGAGAGGAGAAACACAGAACTGCAAAGGATTGTTGGTTTGAGATCCAGTGCCATTTGGCATTTTCATTCAAGAATTGTAAAGTAAATATTTAGGTAATAATTACCATTGCCAAAACAAGAGTGTCAAATAAACACACGGCCCTCCATTTACTAACTTAAATACAGGTTCAGCTATCCAGGAACAAGACACACCATCAGAGCAAGAGACCTGAGGAGAACCATCAGAAAGAAACACAGAACAGTTCTACAACTGAGTGCTGCATTAACAAATCTTGTACCCAAATACTGAGTACAGAGAATTACCTGTTTGAATTTTTAAACTAGAAAGAGGTACACAGGGAAGAGTTGGTAGAACTGCCCGCAGGCTTGTAATGCTTTACACTGACAAAGAACAAAAAACCTTATGTAGGAAAAATATGAAGAAGTAAAGTAAAATCAGCAAATAAGGATGTTTAGAAGGAGAAGGTCCCAACTGTTAGTGGCTCTTCACTCTAATTTGGGGAACTATAATGGTCAGATCGTTACAATGTTCTTCTCAAAGCCAGACCAAACCAAATAGGAAACACGCACAGAAGCGAGGGGTAATAACCACAAGAATGAATTGGGAATAGAGATGTGATCTTCTCAAATTCCTTAAGTCTCAGAGCTGAATCTTGTGTATTGGAATGCGTGCTTGATATTTAAAGCAAAAATTATTAGTTATATCACAGGTATACCAGATAAAGCACAAGCGTGTGGGCATGTGAAGCATTAAGCCATTTGGTGCCACTCTTTTAAGCTTCACCTTATTGAATGCCCTTTGCTGGTAGTACAACAGACCCAAAATCAGCTTATAGCTATCCCCTGGCTACTGAGGTTATGGTAGTTGTAGAGAAGGAGAGAAAAGACCCCAAAACTTTAAATGTGGAACAGCAAATGAGTCTTATCAGTCCCAGCGTTAACTTCAGTGCTGATTACCACAGAACTAATTGGAAGCAACCTGATCAGCTCTATTGCCACAGAAATACGACTGTGTTTAAGAACTACAGGAATATAAACTGTCCATCCTGTGTGGCAGTTGCTGAACACAACAGGCAAATGCACGTAGTTCTCCATACCGCCAATGCTTTGTCATACTGCTTGCAGGAAATATACAGTTCAGCTGCTATATTAACATCTTCCATGGAGACGAGGCTCTGATGTTTAGTAAAGGCTTCTTCTATGATCTCAATAGCAGAGGCAGCATCATTGGCTTCATAATAACTCCTATGAAATGCAGACAAGACATACTAAGTATCTGAGATAATTAACAAGAGGTACTTTGATCACAAGCAAAAGGTTTTTCGTATTTCTTTGCTTTTACTTTTGTTAATCAGCAGAGCTTGCTCCAAAAGTAATTCCTCCTATTTGTTTCCATGGAAACTACAAAAGAGACAAAGAACACAATAGCACTATTTGATAGAGCGAATTCCCAGTTACAAAACACTGTTTTTCAATGGAGGCATCACCACTAGCTCTGCATTTTCATTAGCAATAAATGAGAGCCTGAATGCCGTGCTTGTAAAAATCCACACGGCCATTCACAACGTGGCTCATCCTTCACACAGTTGTCATTACTGAAATGCACCACCCACTGCCTCACTGGGCTCACATCCACTCTTTGGTCTCCACAAACGTTCAGTAAGTGTTGATGAAAGTCAGTGGGTGCCTTTTTATTCCCTGTGGAGGAACTCAATGCCACATCTTTGCTTCATCCACACTTCCATGTCAGACACTGTTTTGTCAAACTGCCCCTCCGCTGCCATCTCTCACACACCAACAACGTGTAATGGGATATGGGGGGAAAGTTCAGCTACTGCCACACCACCAACATCTGCTTCTGACATCATGGGCCAACATCATAAAATAGGAGGCGTGATTTTCAGAGCAGACCTCATGTATTCATTAGGGAGGATAAACTATGAAAAACAATGAGAAAGATGGTAGTTTGTCTTTCCTTACAATTTTTGACAATGTTTTATGTGTTTCAAATAATTACCAATAATCCTCTCTATAAGATCTTATAATCCTCTATATGCTAGAAAATAACAGCAGTTTTCATTACACAATCTCTCACCTCGAGCCACATATCAGCAGTGTATTGCATTAATCTGGTCTGACAGAAAACTCCAACAATCATATTGTAACACTTCTTGCATTTTTTTTTAAGGTACATTTCATGACCAAGAAAATCAAAAGACTTATCTACTGGCAAACAGTCCAATGACATCTTTCTGTAAGTTATACATCAGAAAGTAGTTAGCTTACTAAGAGCTGTAAGAGCCACACATTTAACCATCAACCTCCTCTGCCACAGGGTAACTTCTATGACTTGATCTGCACCCATTCGCAGAAAAGGGGAAGATGTCTACTTGCTCCAGCAACAAATCAGAACCCACACATACTATTGTGCTGAAGACTGCATTTCACACTGAATAGTTTCTTCCATGCAGAGTTATCAGCAGTACGGTTCCAAGTCTCTAGCGATATTACACAGATACAGAAATGTACTGTATTTGCATACAATTGTATACTATAGGCTTTTTTGTAGTTGATACCTGTATTTTACTCTCCTACTCTGAGTACAACACTTCTGTGACGATGCACTGACTGTGCACAGAATACTTCCCACAAGTCAGGAGCTGGAAACATCACAGTACATGAGGGGTGTGCGCTTGCATGTTCATCACCCCCCAGCAGATGCACCCCTGTGCCCCGATCTCAGCTGCATACCCAACCTGAATCAGCAAAAGAGCTCAGTAATGTCAGACTTCGAGAAGCTTTGGGAAACCAAACTGTACCTTTTTTGAAGCCCAACTTACTTTGCCATGTCTCTAGCCAACTGCATAAACCGCTCTCCATCAGAGGGAGACAGAAGATTCAAAATACGCCTGTAGCCGTCCATAGCCAACTTATGTTCCCCCAGCTGCTCATACAGGCTTGATCTCTCCCATAGATAACGCACATTGGTTGGGTCGTACTTCAAAGCTGTAACAAGGAAAAGCATGCTAGTAGTCAAGCTGAGCAAAAAAGCAATAACAGATTTCACATTCATCTACACCACCGCCAAAGCCCTGGCAAATATCAGCAGTTTCTAACTAGATAATAGCTAACAGAAAAAGCAGTATTTACATCCTGAGGGAAACAAAACAGACTGCAAAACACATACATGCTCCTGGTGAAACAGATTCAACTAAGACTCGTTTTTATTCTCCAAAATCATAAGGTAACATGACTGACAGAATGTCAGCAGACACGTTATTACACACAAAAGCTTTCTGTAAGAAAAGGACATCATCCTACATTAAAGATTCATGGACAGAGGTAGCAGAATCCTAACAAACTGCAACAAACTAAAACAGAAAGCAGAAGAAAATATAGTGATTGTCATCAGCACCCAACATTTCCTTTAAAATATTAAAATTACTGCTACATTACCTTTTGCATAGCAAAAAATAGCCTGTTTAATATTGTCCTGCTCCAGTGACATCTCTGCCAGCCTGACCCATTCTTCTGTATTGCTAGGATTCAAGTGAGCAGCAATCAGTTCAAACTGTAATGACTTCTCCATATCACCCTGGTCTTCATAGATCATGGCAAGAGTGGAGAAAGGCTCGTGAGCAAGAGGAGCTATAAAAAGACAAAGAGAACAGTTCAGAACTATTGTTTTAAGAACTACATGACAACAAGTAACTTGACTTTCTTCAAACTACAGATATCACGGGTGTATGAAACATCAACATCATTGTTTCAGTTCAGAAAATAAATTTTGCAGGCAGGTTTCCAGTTCCTTTTCTATAAATCATTAAAGAGGTTGACTGAACCTCACAACTATTTGCAGTGGGTTTTTTTTTGTTTGTTTTTTGTTTTTTTGTTTTTTTGTTTTTTTTTTTTTTTTACATCAGAAGTCATGCCAATGGCTCTGTATTTTCCTTCTAGTTCTACAAAGACAATAAAAGTAATGTGCGTAAAGCTGCAGAATTAGGGTGCTACTTTCTTCTCAAAAGCAAAACACCACCGGAAACGCACCACGTACTCCTAAATTTCATGCTAGTTACACAATGACACCCTGTGTGCTGAGTATTTTCCTCATGAGGGAAGCCACAGTGAATTTCCTGATACACGTGGCAATTTCATCCCATTTCTGAAACCAAAATCTTGTACCGCTCTACAATACCTTGTCGAATGATTTCCATGCACATCAGAATAGCTTCCTCCCGTTCTCCTCGAGCAAACCTGATATTGGCCTCTCCCATGAGACCCCTCAATGCACGAGGAAGCTTGCTGCGAGGCCTTTTCTCCTGAACAGAAAAGAGAAACTATTTCTACCAATGATTCGGTTATGTCCAAATTCAGGAGACCTCAGCTACACTTGTGCTTCAAACAACCAAACAACAAACTATTTAAGGGCGAGTTCAAATGACTGACCAAGGTATTTGCTGATTTTCATAACTGACAGAGTAACTCCAATACCTAACACAAATAAAATCCAGACACTGGAAAAGACTCACTTGGTTATTTCTGAAAGTTTTCAAACAGGAACCTACAGTAATTTTCTAGAAAACCAGAAAGGACACACCAACTTAAGCAGAAGCATCATACACAGCATTATTTTCAGGCAAGCCTCTCAGCAATAGCTAAGATGGTACAAAGCAGCATTTATTTACTCTACTTCATGAAACACAGAGCAGTTAGGTGAAGGTATAAATACTTGCTTTCATCATTTTCTTAGTCTCTCGGTTAAGTACCATCTCCAACACAAAAACATCTCCAGCTGTGGGTTGCTCAGTAGTTTCTTCCTCTTCTTCTTCCTCTTCCTCTTCATCCTCTTCCTCATCTTCATTTTCCCCAATCATGGACGCAAAGACCCGATGAACAGATTTACTGACGCCATCTGCAGTTTCTCCTGGTTGAGAAAGTAACAGAAAAGGTTTAGGACACACTCCAAAGTGTGCTACATTATCAGGACAAGTGCACAGAAAACAGAATTCTTCACAATTAGTAGCCTACTTGGGAGAGCTGTTCTATAAGATAAAGGCCTTCAGAAATGTAGAAGACTTCTATACAACCTCTTGTATTTTCAAATGCTGTCTTACTCATCAACGGTGCTTCGTATCCCACAGCTTCTAACATTTTTTGGATATTTGATAAGAAAGCACGGGGGAACACACAGAACGAAGCAACAGTTTATTCTACACTCTTCACAAACAACAGAAGAGAAGCAATTTTCAAGCACAGTGGATGGAATAAAGCTTTTCAGCTGAAGAGGCTAAGCGAGCAGACAATTACACCAAACAATAATGCAGTGCTCAATGTTTAGAGGTAATTTAAAATAAGATCCTTTCACCACTCTATCCATGACAATGAGTACCTCTCCAGAAAAATAATGTAAACAAATGCATAAGGCTATATGTCCAAAATAAACATGCTTAAAGCACAGAATATTAAAACCTTTCATTACTAACTTACCCCAGGGTCATAACTGCACAGATCTATTTCCAGGCAAAACGGACTAAAAGCAATCATTTTCTCTATGCTTCTCTTTCTCTGCTTGCCAACGAAACATTGAAAGGGTAGAGATGATGGATTGGGCATCTAAAGATTTGATAACGGTACATCCATAACACAAAGCCAGTACTGAAAAATAAACCTATTGCCAATGGACTAGAGGGATTTGGGTACTACAGCTGGATTTATACCTTTTACAGCCTTATAAATGTCATAGATTCATAGAACCATACAATGGCTTCAGTTGAAAAAGACCTCAAGGATCATCAAGTTCCAACCCCCATGCCACAGGCAGCACTGCTCTTACACATTGTTGTTTTTATTCTTAGCCAATATATTATTCAATTCTCAACACAAAATATTCAATATTCTTATTGAATATAATGTTGTTTTTATTCCGACTTAGATATTAAGTGTCTAAAAATCAAGACTATCGAGGCTTCTACTCCTCCCCGATCCAAAACAAATAGTTTTTAACTTAATTTCACCTTTATTTCAGCTTTGAACATCAGTGTTTCAAAAGTGATTTCAACACTGACCTTTTCTAACGTTCTTCCGAATATCTTAAGTGTGATTCTTCCAGTAACTCTTTATACAAACAGATATCAATCAATGCAACCTTGATTCTACAAACTGCTTTTTAGACTCCTGCATTCTCTGTAATAAGAGCAGAAGTAGCATTTCTCATGCATTTTTTCTTTGATAAAGGCCACATGTATGAAAAGACATGTAACAGAGCAGGTGGAATACAGAGCAGAAGACCACAGCTTGGAACTATGTCAGAGACATCAGCTAAAAGAAGGGAACTGCACACATCTGGCTCCAGCCCCACCTGTAGCATTCTGTGTGCTATTGCAGAATAAGGTCTGGCCATTCTCTCAAAATCAAGACAACGCTAAGGCACGTTCTGTGTGAGACAAGTTAAGGCCTATTTGCCTATTTTGATATTTAAAGGAGAAGAAAAAAAATATATCAAAAAATAAACGGTAATAAATAATAAATAAACAAACAGAAAAACTATGAGAATTTGCAATGAAAGTAAAAAATGAATCATAGAATACTACAAGTGAGAAAAAACCCATAAGGATCACGGAGTCCAACTCTGTACAAGAACCAACTTGCAGAAATCAAGGACTGCACTCTGCTATCTCACAGCACTGGCAATCCCACGAGACGTGCCCAGCCACTGCATGAAACGTGCTCTAAAGGTGTCTGAAGCAGACTGCAGCACTGTGAGGCCCAAGCTCAAATCCAGAACCTGAGGAATGGGATAACTAATCAGTGATACATACGAAACAAAGTGCTGCTTCTACCACTTCCTGAGAGTTCTCACATTACGCAGAATTCCTGAATAATTGGTGTTACTGGGATTTAGTTCTACAGAGATTTTTCATTCAGATAGTCAGGAATATCCAGAAGAAAACAGAGAGATAAACCAGAGTCCTCTAAGCCAAAGAATAAAAAAACTATTAACAACTTAAAAAAAAAAAAAAAAAAAAAAAAAAAAAAAAAAAAAAAAAAAAAAACACCTTCTATTTTGAGCTGTTTTATTTTCCTTTAGATGGCGGGGGGGAAGAAAATTCTCACACAGCACAATCAAATATCCCTAAGCCCGTTCGTCTCAGCAAGAAGGCTAGCAGAGATGAGCACAGAATCACAGAAACACCAAGGTTGGAAAAGACCTACAAGATCATCCAGTCCAGCCATCCACCCATCACCAATAGTTCTCACTAAACCATATCCCTCAAAATCCAAACATTCTTTGAACACTACCAGGGTCAATGACTCCACCACCTCCCTGGGCAGCCCATTCCACTGCCTAACCACCCTTTTAGAGAAGTAGTATTTCCTAACATCCAGCCTAAATCTCCCTTGGTGCAGCTTGAAGCCATTCCCTCTAGTTCTGTCACCAGTTACACAAGAGAAGAGGCCGACCCCAGCTCACTACAACCTCCCTTCAGGCAGTTACAGAGAGCAGTGTGGTCTCCCCTGAGCCTCCTCTTCTCCAGGCTGAGTATTCCCAGCTCCTTCAGCTGCTCCTCATAAGCCGTGTGCTCCAAATCCTTCACCAGCTTTGTTGCCCTTCTCTGAACCCGCTCCAAGGCCTCAACGTGTTTCTTGCAGTGAGGGGCCCAAAACTGGACTTGAGGAATGGCCAGAGCTGAATACAGGGGGAAAAACTCCCATACAACACAATCTTTCTTTTGTCTCAGCCAAGAAGGCTAGCAGATGAGCACAGAAAACCAAAACAAAACACAGGCAGAAAACTTTCTGAGATATGTATTTGTAACGTCAGTAAATGACAGAGACCATGTGGTTACAAAGCCAAGAGGATGTTCCAAAGAAAAAAAGACGACCAGATCCAGCCCTGTAAGACTAGTGAACAATGTTAAAGCCTACATATGCAAAAAACATCCTACAAAGGCATGTACTCTGTGTGCTTTGTTACCCACAGGTTCAGCAGAAACAGACAGGTTTTTAAAGAAGTTCAACTGTTAGAGAACAAATGTCCACAAATTTCAGTCACCTTTAGAATACATTTTTTGCCAAAACCATCACAGTAATATTTACCATCTGTTTCATCCTGACTTTGGGACTTCCCAGCTGCTTTTCTGGATGAAGAGGGAGCATCTATGTCGTCGGCGTTCTCCTCAGCAGATGCATTCTCACTGTCCTACACACACCAACAACGTTGGTTACCAGATTTGCCACACACCTCACTCCTGTTTCCCCTGATGTTGGGGATTAACGTTCAGAACAGGGCTTTCAGCTTTTGCATTGCAAGTGAAACAGGTGTGCTAAGGGCTGTATCATCAAATTAAATAAACAGAAAGCTCAGCAACACCTGCTTTCGGACATTCACGTTCTAATCAACGAGGGGTGACTCAGGTGGTGACTGTTCACATGACTGCCGGCTGAAGAGGCCGTCGTTCACGCGGCATTACGCTGAAATAAGATGGTAGGGTTCAGCGTATGAACTAAGGTAAAAAACTAAGGTAAGGTAAGGCGAACTCTTTTAGAAGCCTGCATTTTTTGAACACAAAAGACCTCAGTTGCACTCCTCGTAGCACTACGAGGTTGCTCGGGACGGTACTCGTCCCTCGGTCGCAGCGCGTCCCGCCGTGGCAGCACAGCTCTCCTCAATGCTGCGGCGGCAAGGAACGCAGAGCGGGCAGAGTTTCTCCGGGCACCTCGCCGCGCTCACGCGGAGCCGCCCCACGTACCTGTTGGGAAGCCAGCAGCGGCACCCAGGGATGACGGCCCACCGGCACCCGCCGGCCGGGCGCGGGGCAGCGTCTGCGCCGCCGTAGGTGCCGCCCCGCCTCCTCCCGACCCGGGCCCCCTCGCAGGCCGCCCCGCGACGCAGAGGAGGCCGCGCCGCTCCCGCCCGGCCCGCCCGACCTTCTCGCGGCTCTTGCGCTCCTCCCGCCGCCGCTCGAACTCCTCGAAGGAGATCTTCCCTTCCAGATAATCGATCAGCTCCGGGCTGAACCCCGACATCGCGCCGGGCCGGCCGGATGAAGCGCCGAGGGCGGGACGCGGTGCTCCGGCTATGGCGCCCGCCCCGCCCCGCGTCTCGCGCTCGGGTTCCGCGCTGCCGCGGTGCGGCCCGGACCCCGCAGCCCGGGAGCGCGCGGCTCCGCCGTCGCCCGGGAGCCGTGCCGTCCCTCACGCGGCCGGGAGCCCACGGCGTCCGGGGAGCGCGCCTCCGAGGGCCGCTCGGAGGGGTGCCCAGGCGTTCATCTCCCCGCAGAGCGGTAGGCTGCTGGTAAAATAATATCTAACGCCCTCCCCGCCCGCATCTCACACCGCCTATCTCCAGGAAGCCGGAAGATCACATTTATTTACCTATTTTGAACAAGGGTGGTATTCCCCATTTATTCGGACATAAACACAGGCAGCGCTGCCCCCAAGCACCACGCGTAACACCAACGGACAGCAAATAGGAATGGCAGCGAGGCGGCCCGCCCCAGGGCGAGAGCTGGGGCGGAGGGGACGTTTAAACTGCCGGCGAGCAGGGAAGAAGGCAAGGCGGCAGCACTTCGGTGTGGAGGTGAGCGCCTGGCATGAAGTCCGAAAGCTAACACCTGAAAGAGAGGGGAAACAAGGGCGTGAGGCACGTCGCGAAGCACTCAGCGCAGCACCCCGCTCTGACCACGGCGACCAGACCCCGCTCCTAAGGTTGGAGGGAACCGTGGCCGTGCTGAATTACCCAGCACCGATTCCAGCGATAGTTCTCTCAGCACTGCTGTGGCATGGCGGAGTGACAGCATCCCTGCTCGCGTCCAGTCCTAACCTATTCGTCATGCACAGAGCTCACTGTACCGGGCTTTTTTTTGTGTTGGATTTGATTACTGAGAATAACTTGGTAAAAAAGAAAACTTGGATATTAACATCTGAATGCCAATCTTGACTGTTACTCGTAAAAAGCGGAACAGTAGAGCTGTACCTACAGTTCAGGAATAGAAACAGTTAAGCAGACCTAAAAATCCAAAGCTGAACACTGATAACAAATTAATCTCTGTCAAACACTGCACAAATCACCTAAGTTCTTGCATTCAAATCTGACTGAGATCTTCACCTACTTATCAAACAGGAGAAAACAATTGTTAGCCTTTCTTCACAATCAGCAGTATTCACTGACTTTCAAAATGAGCTACAAGATCATTTATTTGCTACAGAGTATAGCTGTGCATAGATAAAACAGCTCAGAAGTACTTGCTATAAAGTGAGGCTGCATTTATTAATAATTCAAAGTTCAGCCCTCTTCACCTTTATTTCGTATTTACGGAGAAGTGTGGATGAGCTCACAATTACTTTATTCAACCTTCAATTTTAGTGGTAGAAGTAAAGGAAGCAGTATGCACAGACAGATACAAATACCATATGCTTTGTTAGTGCAGTATCTTATGTATAAATGCATTTTGATACATGCATGACAGGAAACTAATAGTCTCAATCTATAATTTACATAGATAAGGTGGGTTTTCTTTAGTATCTGTACGTTTTCAACATCTTTCTCCAAATAAAAATAAAAATAAGACCACAGGCTACGTAGATCTGCACAAGCACAATGTGTGCTGTTACAGAAGCAGTAAATACCTCACATATCTCAACCTCGTCAATTTCAAAACAACTTCAGGCACGAGTTAAGGTGTCACGCTTAATTGCATCTGAAGAACAAGTTGTTTTTATATGTCAGATGGAATTGAGAATTGCTTGAAACTCAAGGATTTCCCTGGCTTACATGTAAAAGCATCCTCTTTTACCTTGGTCGGCAGCATCTTTTAGCCTTTCAAGTCGTTTGGAAAAGAATTTTTCCTTTCTTCATAATCTGCATACGCAGAAGCAATGGGATCTGAGTAGAACATGACCGGCCTTGGTCCTTCATTGTTCACAGTGAAAGTAGCTGGGAAATTTCTGAGATCGAGACCCCGACCGGAAAAGTATGCCTGGAGCGTTCTGAAAAACTGAACATATTTCATAAGTGAAAACTGAGTATGCCCAACTGATTGGTTATTTCTACTGAAACAATCCCCTCCTATCTGGGATGAAATTATCTATTTTGATCATAAACTGCTGTGATATAAGCAATATAATTCGGACATGTCCGATCTGTCCATGGCTTTACATCTTATGTGCTGTTCCAAGACCACCAACATTTCACTGGTAGTCTGTGTTCCCCACTGAACCACAGAGGATACAAGCCATAACCTTTATGAAGCAGATATGGCAAAACTCTTGCTGAGGGCAAACAGTACCTCTTCGAGTACCTTTAGTACCTTTAACAGCATGGAATGTTCTCTAAGAGCTAGCAACGGTGCACAATTGATGTGAATTGGCCCTTTAGATTGCTTGAAAGTAGGAAAATTTAGTCAATTCTCCTTTAAACAGTTGTAAAAACTGTGGGAAACTGATTTTTTCCCCCCTCACAAATTCCTTATGAGATCTTGCAAACGTTGCCTTAATTATATTTCCTCAGTTCCTAATTAATTTTTAACCACTGTTCACAAGGATGTGTCAGATGGAAACGTGCTTAAGATGCAGCGTGTAACCAGCAGTACACTTTCAAGAGAAACATAATAATCTCTCATCTTCAGGTTCATAAAAGCAGCAACAGTATAATCTAACTAAAACTGCTGAAGATGTGAGCAAGTGCATTACTGCACGCTGAGAATGCATCTTCAGTTAAGGGGTACATGTGCACTGAAGAATGCTCAGCCACTTGTACTTACTATGTCAAGTGCATAGTTACTAAACCCTCTTGCCATTAAATTTAATGGGCAAAAATTATTGTGATGGAAAATGAAAAAAAAAAAAAAAACAAACAAACCACAAAACGTAGACTTTGTTTCTTGCAGCATTTCCTTACCAAGTCTCTGTTTCTAGGATTATCTAGAGGTTTCCATTTTTCTTCTGGTTCGAAAGGAGCACCCTTTGTCAGTCCTCTGACAGCCAGCATTGCATATAGTCCCAGGAGCACCACTTTCCACATGTCGAAGAGATGAACGGACTATCTGCAAGAAGGACAAAGCACCAGCCCTACAGAACTGTCACCACCACCAAAGAAAGCAATCCAGAGCAGTTCTGGAAATCACTCATCCATGGCAAGGAAAATCTGCTTACTACAGATTAAATCTGTGTGCCATGAACTTTCTAGGTTCTGTGCTAATGTACTAGGAAGTAAATAAGCTTTCCCATATCAAAGTTACTTCTAGATACTGGTTTCTTTCTGGAAGGGACCGGTTTGATGCTTAGGAGAGGATATTTCCATTTTAAATTTACATTTGCAATTACAATACAACCATTTTCGCTGGCTGAATAGTTAAAGCGTCCAGTCTACAGGCTCCAAGGATAATGCAGAACTGTGGCCTGACATCCAGATAGCTCAATTTTTAAAACTGCACAAAAGGAGAATGTACTACATATATTAATAAGTGTAATAATAGCTCAGTCTGGCATAAGATACTGGAGAACAGTTTCACACCTTCAGTCAAGAAAAAATAAAAAGATAATCGCATTCTACCTTTCACTCTCTTTAAAATAAAGCTTACCAGTGATTCTTGCTCTGGCTTGCCCTTCTTGCTTAGTCTCCTTGTGATCTGTGAATGAACTGATCTCTGCACTTATATTTCTAGTGGACTGTAGGTGGGTGTCAGTGACGTTAGCAGAAGTTCAAAAATACAGTAATGATTCCATTTCCATCCATGACATAAAGACCCTTGAGAATTTCATCTTTAATACTCTTAAGACCTGTTGCTATTGAACAGTGCAGTGCAAATTCCTCCTCCTAACGCTGTATTGCAGAAAATTGGCGGTAAGCATAGAGGAAGTTTAAAACTATTTCCAGCAGAGAGAGCAGAGCTGTATCAAAATACTGGTTTTAATTGAAAATAATTTTTGGTATCTTTAGAAAGGTGACAAGTAATTACAGCTGGTAGAATGGTTTTCAAGCAAGATGAGATATAGATCATTTTCTTGATGCTGGAGAGAGAGAAAAGCAGAGACTGTTTCCAAATTCATAGTATTTTAATTAAAATGTTGCTTTTCTACCCTGATTTTATCAGCAGTCAGTACCCTCCAGTGATGCTACAAGCTAAGACAAAGCCTGCAAAAACAACTATGTTAATTTGTCTTGGCCTTATTTTGTAGCATCCTCTAGCTCAACGCTGCTTGATTTTTTTTTGCCTATACATTCATTGCACACTTCTCTCTCCTATTTAAGTGATATTTTGGTTAGTATAATAAGATAGATCTCTAAAGAGACATTTTAAAACTAATTTTGTTAAGATAAATCTTTATCCTACCCCTACTTTCATAGGGTAAAAAATTCCCAGCAGTATTAGTTTCATAGTTGCAGTAATCCATACAAGTATAATTTGTGCTACTCAGCTTGTATATTATTCTAAACCTTATTCTAAAGGTTGAAATAAAAAAAAATCACTGAAAAACAATAATATTACAAAATTATTATATATTCATCAAACTCAATCAGTTACTCCTGTCAAAATGGAACTTTCTGATAACAGACTCATCAGCAGTTCATAGACTCATCAGTGCCAGAATAGCACTAGCAAGAGAAAAACCAGTAAGGAAACTTTCTTATTTCCTACTTTTTCAGGTAGTCACTACTTTCCAGTTCCATTTTGTTAGACAAAAACATGAGTGTTTTCATCTGCTTGCTAACAACATGGGATGCAAGTTATTTTTCTACCCGAGCTTCAGGACTGTGCGGACAGTTAGTGAATTACTGAAAGCATATTTTTGCACCATTTATCCTGCAAAACACATACCTTGACCAGTCCTTTCTTGTTGGAAAAAAAAAAAAAAGAAGTCTCTCTCTTCATCATGTCAAACTGTGAGATATCTTCAATTTTGCACAACCCAATGTAGTTCCAAAATTTCAAGCCGAAACTGAAAGAGCACAGAAACCAGTTTGCGTAATGTTCCAGTACAGGAACACTGTTACTTTGACATTTTCATCTAAAATCAGAGTAAAGTAGTATAATATATCTCTTTACTTGAAAAACAGGCTTTGGTAGGTATATTTGGTTTGGGAACCATTCCTAGCCTACTCCAGCCTACATATTTAACAACCATCATGCCATGATCCTCTGCATCTCAACTCCCTGTCCATAAAATGAGGACTTCCCAGTGAAATAACATCTATAGGCAAGTTCTATCCTTCTCATCAGATATCCACAATTGTGTGTAGCTCAGACACAGCAGTCTTCTGATTTCCTTAGCTTTGTGTAAAAGCTGCTGCCCTCCAGTTATTTAAGCCCAGCTGCTTTTGTTGGTTTTGTTTGATTTTATTGCCAAAAGATGACGTATTTTATTCATATTCTGGGTTTTTCAGATTAAATGCCCTTAGTCTTGTGCTGAGTTAAGATATCAAATGGAAATTACAGGAAGTTTAAAACGCAGAGTACACTCATTTCCCAATCCACCTGCCTCAAAGATCAATTCTAAAGAATCTTAGGAACGAGCTACCTCTCAAGTTCTGAAGGAAAGAACCGATTTGTATAGCATTTAAAAAAGAGAGGAGCTGCATAATCAGACACGAGGAGAATTAACTGTTTTTCTTAGTGATAGAAGAGCAGATGTGAAATACAGTTATGAAGGGAAATAGCAGGTGTGAATTTTACGATGATAACACAATTTTAGATGTTTTAATGAACAGCTTAAAAAAAAAAAAGCATGACAACATCCCAACTTCTTTCCAACATACAGTTCAGTTACTCAGCAGCCACTTCAGAGCCACCACCTTAACTGGCAGGGAGACCTTAAGGTAGAACACCTAATTACTTATGATCAAGGGAACTTAGAATAGTTGTTTGGGATTCTCCTTTCTTTCTCTCTCCCAGATAGGAATCTGAACGATCTTCTCTCCACAAAACTTGCTCCTGTTGAAGAATATTTCTTAATCTTCCTCATCATGACTTCTATTGCTTTCTGTCAGTCTTTGGTTTCTTTTTGCTGAGACCCCAGTATCTGCAGCCAGAAACTCGGTTCAGAATTTTATTTCTGGCGCTTCCTGAATAAATTCCAAAACTGAGATATACTGAAACATCAGCTGACAACATTTCACCAAAGTGATATTAACTTAAGAAAGAAAACCCAAAAATCTTCAGTCGATTCCTCTTACACTCAGTGTATAATCAGGTAGTCGATGCACATTTGAACCCTGTGTATATGCACAATCAGTATCTTTAAAGTGAAGAGGTGGCTTATTTTAAGACAAGAAACACACAGCTAAATTTGAAATTCCACCTAAATTTACTCATAAGTCATTTTCTGTTTGAACTCTTCGATGGTACTCACTGTTAAGGTCAACAGGTCTCTAATCAGCTCTTTTCATTTACTTACCATCAAGTAAGCACAGGTGTACACACACAGCTTTACTTTCCTCCACTCTTCCCTTGGTAAATGCAGGTCCAGTGCCCCATCTTCATTAGTCAGAGCCCAATAACACTTCAGGTGGCAGGCTGTTAGCACACAGCAGCGGTAAAGAAAGCACAGATGATTCAGTTCTGCTGCCTAAAAAACAGATCTTCCTAACCTGAATCCCCTCCCACCAAGTTTATTTTAGACCTATTTATCTTAGAACTGTTTCTTCTCTACAACAGTTCATAATACTTGTCTATCCACATCATTTTGTTCCTTAATCATTTCACCAGTTTGAACATCTTCTGGAACTGATTTACTGTTTTGTAAATCAGTGTTTCGATACCAGCTATTTACCTCTTGTTTCTACTACATTGTCTTCTTTATAAATATTAATGTTCTCCCCCTGGGACTTCCTATCTTAGTTCTGACATCATTGCTTCACACCATGACCACTGCAATTGCAGACATCCCTCAGTGTTGTTGGAGCAAAGTTTCAGCAGGCCGTTACAATTTGGTGTCAGACAGAATAGCCATAAAACAGATTGGTCAGTGCTGTTTGCTCAAACCCTTCCAAACCTCCGATCTTGATGTGATCACCTCTCCTCACAATCCTCCTTTCCCTCTCCAGGAGTGTTCACAAACTTATGTAATCAAGAAGAAGTGGTATTTTTCCTCTAGAGGCAATGACAGTAAGGGAAAGAAAAAAAAAACAACTTGGTTTACAGTTTGGGCTTACATTTCAGTTCTTTATTTAACTTAAATAAACAAATATCAAAAAGCCAGAACAGCAGCAGTTTTATTCCAGCCATTGCTTTATTTTTACTTCAATTTTTTTCATTCATTTGATTTACTCCAAAAGAAAGCTGTGGGGGATATGCAGTATATTCAACCAGTAAAGCATGTCGAGGACATCTGTAAATTTGCAGCAAGTGTTATTGCTTTAGGGCTGTTATGGTATCCCCTAACAGAATTCAGACAGGGAGGTTGACTGATGAAGCACGTGGATAATCAACAAATTCAATTAGAATGTATTTTCTATAAGTTGTCTTTAAAAAACCCCTGAAAACTCTATAAACTTGTATTATTACTTTCTAAGCTAAAAGCATTTACACTAAAAATTATTTGATCTAAGTCTGCTAAAACTTAATGCCATTTTTTTCTTTGCCAATGTTACAGTTCTTCCAAAGTCAAACATTAGTACACAATCATATTAATATACTATCAGTACACTTACACATATTGGACTACATTGATTCCTCCTTGGAGAACAGCACCTCGTTTAATAAGTGCTTTCCAAGGCAGATGTCAGCGTCCTGCATTTTTGAATGTGATCAAATGTGATCAAAGCACTGGGTTTTTCTCAAATTGCCTGTGTAGAAGCATATCTTCAATAAATCAAGTCGTTAGAAAGTTGCTGTAGTAATGACATAGTCACTGTGGCATGGTAATACTTGAGTGTGTTTGCATTACTTCCTATGCTCACTGTGTTGCACATTCAGTCTCAAGCAAGTTCTCTCAAAACAGTAAAAGCCTTGTTCTAAAATGAGAGGCAAACTTAAATCTGATTAGGCTAATTACAGAACAAGTTTCACACACACACAATGCTGTATATAAACTACATTATTCAACAGATATTTTTTTCATTCTATTATATTTCCCATTCAAGATAGCTAGACAGATGTAAAAGCGTAAGATGCACAAGTTAAGATATTGAGACAGGCTTCACCAAGCATGACCTTTACTGCATTCTGCTTAAGATGTGAAAAAAGAGAGTCCATTATGGAAAGCAATGCTCTAACCACAATGGTTTTGTTCACTGATTTTATTTTCTGCTTAGAGTCCCAAGTATTACAAGTTAGAAGGTAAAGCACCGAACTGCTCCACATGAGTACCTGAGCAAAGACTAAAGGCAGATGTTCATCACAACACTCGTTAGCGTGTTTGTACAACAAATGTACAGGTAACATTCACAACACTCCACAGAGCATGATTGGTAAGTGGCACTTGGTGTGAATTACCACCATTTGTACTAATGCAACCATGTCAAAACACCATACAAAAATATACAGAAGTGTTTACTTAGCAAAGCTTATACTATACAGTGTACTTTTATATCATGCACACTAGTGTGTAAAAAAAGAACAAAACAAAACATGTTACAACAATATGAATTATACACAACAGACATGGAAACCATCAAAACATGAAAGTCTCGGTGTAGCTCTCATTCAAGTTGCCCTTAATGAAAAAGGAACAGTATTTAAAAGCATAGTTTTGAATGACTCACATGAACAGCTTTCACTAATTTAAACATTAGCTGAAGATAGCTATATTCCAAGATTTTCTCAGCATCTCACAGGACAAAGACTTGGCTCAAGCTTATCACACAAAGCAGATGTATCTGAGAATTCAGTTATACCTCTTTTAATAAGCACAATAATTTATTATAGTGTTAGCTAAACATTTATTGATAAGACCATGTTAACAACTATAGACACCTGTAACTGTTGTAGTTAGCTCCACTTTAAATACCAGGCTTACAGTAGCTATATAAGAACTCAAAACAAGAAGGAAAAAAAAGTTAGGTTGCTTAGTAACTGATAAGATTTCTCAAAAAAACTAATGCTTTTCAATGCTTTAAGCTTGCTTAACACAAACAACCATCAATCCCCAGTTGGTTGCCCATCACCCAAAATAAGTATTCTGTCCAACATTATTCTGTCTTTGTGCTTGGAAAAAAACAGTGAAAGGGCAACAAAGGAATTAAGTTACTAGGTTTGCACATTTTTTCTAGATTCATTATCATACATAAAAGCCTTAAAAGTAGCTTGGCCCTCTCAATGATTTTCACACTAGTATTACTGTAGCCAGGAAGTCAACCATTACTAGGATGACTGGAACAACACCAGCACAGAACAAAGAAGAGACACATAGGTGACTGGAAAAAGTTCTAACAGTCCTGAACTCAGAGGCTACTCAAAGGAATCAGTAGGGCTGACAAAAACAAACAAACTAACAAACAGAACACATGTTTTCTGTTATTCCACAATGAAAACAGCATTGCAGCAGCCAGATTCATGTTATATCTCAATAAAAGAAAGTTATGAACTGATTTGTATTGCCACCAATTACTGTGATGAGCTGAGATGAAATCATTTTGTGTGCACATCTCAACGTCTACAGCCCACTGATAGTATCCCAGATATGACACCTTTATTCAAGAACAAGTTTTACTTAGTACTATTGCTGGGAATAAAAACGAATTTTGGGGATTTTGTTCAAAACATACAATCATAGAGAAGTGGCTTTCCCTCAATTTCCTCATGCTAAACAGTAAGAATTCCATTTTATTTTTTACTACATCAAAGCAGGATTTTAAGAGCATGAATATTTCTTTCTGATGATTTAAGAGCAGAACTTGTTTTTTCTAACTTATACATTTTTCCTAAAACATGAAATTCCTTATTCAAATGTCTGAAAGCTCGCAAACAAATGCATCCCTGCCTCTCAACTCTACCACTTTGAGTAGATGTTGATGCTTAATGACTAAAATAAAGTACTTTGCTTGAGCTACAGTTTTAAAGAAAATAAATTTGGAAAATTCCGACAAAGATGTAGAAGATGACGTGAATTTTTCTCCCTTCATTTTCTTTGCCGTTATAGAAAGAAATGAGAAATTAAGGTCAGCTAAAGTTTCCTGCCTTTGGGTGGTGTGATTCCAAACCGTAAGTGCATTGCACTTCTCATGAACCTTAATGCCTGTAAATGTAGTAAAAAAAAAAAATAAAATAAAAAATTAAAAATGACTTTCCTCAAACCAATTATCAGTACGATGCACACGACTACCTCTGATTTCAAAAAAAGAAAAACAAGGCTACACAAGTTCACAGGCTACAGTTAGTGTGTATTCATTTAGTGGTTTAAGGCATACGGTTGTGGGTTCAGTTGTTTTGTGGTGGTGGTGTTCTGGCGGTTTCAAGTCACAGTCACAGTGAGGAATTCCACATTTTCAGTTTTGGTCTGGCATTCATTATGCATCTCAGGTCTACTTTTGCAGACTTCTGTAAAATATTTCAGTTGTCAGGTACTGGTGTCTAATACTGTTTTCACACTTAGAGTGACATGAATGGGAAATAGAGAAGCCCGAGTTGATCCCAAAAGAGTGCTTTTAACATATAAAAAGGTACCCATCTAAACATTTAATATAAGCCTTGAAGTAATTTAAGAATTTGGAGGAAAGCAAAATCTTCATTGGTAGTTCAATGAGCATGAAAAACTTCAAAAAAGCAACAGCCTACAGGACAGACAGATCTTCACTACATCATCTGTAGTGCCTGCCATTACTGCAAACCTCTAGATTTGTGCTACAGCAGAAGGATGGAGCAAATGAAGGATAACTCTGTATGGAAGGAGCAATTGGAATAACGTACTGCGAAGTAACAAGCTTTTGTGTACCATTCCCAAACTTCAGAGAGACAAAATTAGCTCTGATACTACACATTTCTAAGAGAATTTAGACCACAACCCATCAAGAACCGCAGAGAAATTGAGCTTAAAAGATCTTTTATGAGAGATTGACTTGCAAAACCTGCATGCATATAAGAACATAGAATGATACCCTAAATCTTAAAACAACTTGCAGCCTAAATGTCACAGCTTTGACTTTGGTTTCTAGGCTATAATGCCATGAGCATATATTTGAAGCAGTTCCACGCTTAGACATAACTAAAGAACTGAAGTGGTGGGCAGACTTCAGTAGAAGTTATAGAATTTTCTAAATACTCATATTTGTTTTAAAAAAAATGGAATGCTTATAATAAGATTAAATGTATACTTATTATTTTATCTTTCAATGTCCCAATTAGAAGTTTTGAATACATTCTTCCATAAATAAAAAATATATATTTGTAATAGGTTTGTCAAATAATCTTTAAGAGACTTCAAGTATTTTACTATGAATACTAGCTTATAGCTCTAGGAAAAGGTAGAAAAACTATTTTACTCTGACATCAAAAATGAATCTGCTTCTCAACTGTCACTCATTGGTACACTTTTGCAGAGGTATGTAAGAGCAGCACACAGCTTTGGTGACAGAAACACAGCTCCCCTAAAGGTATGGTGATAGAAGATTTAAAACCACTTAGGGCGCAGTGCTAAGTGCTTACAAAGGCTAGTTTGATCATGTCTCCCTGAAAAGGAGATCTAAAGAGCCAAACCTGAAAATTATGCAATTAACATTCACCATGACATGTAAAAAGCATTGACCTCAGTCTCTTCTGCAGCTAACAGTTTTCTACTGGCCTGGTGATTTGAAACAGCAGCACAATTACTGTACACACACGATCACTGCCTTCAAAACCATTTTCAGTAGCTCAGGGTGTTAAGGGTCTGTAAATGGCTGCACTTTTTCTCAGTATAAACAAACAAAACTTTTTCCTTATCAGCACACTCATCAATGCATTGAACTAAACTTCATCAAAGTTAAAAACTTTAACTTTGTTAAAAAAGTTAAAAACATAAACTTTGTTCAAAAAGGCTTCCCAAATATTCATTTTATGCACAGGCAACAAATCAGCTTTGTTCATCCTGTCAAGATCTGAAGGAGATGTATCAGACTTTAGGGGAAAAAAAAGCTAAGTGACAGGTTTACAACCTTGTTACCGGCAAACAGATGGAAAATTAGACTTTATATCAAATACCAACCTATAAAATAATGCTTTTCGTTGCCTCTTGTT
This sequence comes from Centrocercus urophasianus, assembly GCF_019232065.1. Lineage (NCBI taxonomy): Eukaryota > Metazoa > Chordata > Aves > Galliformes > Phasianidae > Centrocercus > Centrocercus urophasianus. The sequence continues at coordinate 9,593,155 of NW_024884756.1, forward strand.
TGTTTACTTTCAGTATCAAGGTATTATTATTATTATTATTATTATTTTGTTTAAAGAATGACTGTAAGGGTGGCCCAGGTAGTTAAAAAGCTCTCTTTAGCACACAGGTAGCCCCCATTCTTTCTGCAATACAACTACACTTGTCAGCTTTGTTGATTTCATTTTAACTTTGCAAATGAGTACTTTGGAATAAATTTCTGTATGTATCAGCTCAAAAAAAGAAACCATCAGAGCAGAACTTCAAGTATTAGAAATAAAATTAAATGGCATTTCATTTACTGTGGTTGGTTTTTTTTCCTTACGTAACAACAATAACAAAAAAAGACAAATCCCCTTTTCAGATGATGCAAAAATGTGACATTCTGTAACCAGCTTTAAATCAATCCTGCAAATATCACCATTTGTAGTTCCAGTTAAGAAATAACACCTTTTCCTTACCTTACAAATACAAATATTTTGTGAACTGATAGCTATAGGTATAGCTATTACTGCAGCATAATAAGAAAGATTCTGCTCCCCTTTAATCCCTTTCTAACAGCTTACAAAAACATAAGGGAGGCACACATTATTATTTTGATTGTCTCCTGACATATGAGCCAAAAAGTCTTTGTTTTACACGGTATGATCTCCACGTAAATGAGGCAAACATCCACAGTGGTTCTGCAGAATTAGTATCTCAACTTCTAAAAAGGAACAGAACAATAAACTTGGAGTGGGAGTTAGCAGAGATGCTCCTTTCAGCATGGAGCTTTAAATCATCATGAAATAGCTTGTCTTGATCTTCTCCAGTAACTTCAGATAGTTTCAAGTTGGAAGAGTAAACTGGAATTTTGATTTAAAGGTACTGAGAGAATGTATTTCCCAAAAGCTGTTTTATAAATGTCCACTCATACAAAAAGATGCTCTGGTAATATTTATACTTTGTCATACAGCCAATTAAAAATGTGGGTTAGCCCACATTTCTGCTGAGACTGTAATGAGGGAGGTGGCCAAACTAGAAATCTGTAGAACAGAAGTCTTTTCTCCAAAAGTACAATCACACTATTTATCTGAAAAACTACTTTGGAAATCTGTAAAATCTCTTCTTAGAACTGGATGAATTGACATTTGTCCCAATCCCCTCTACTGATTATACGGGGAATCTAGCTGAGATTAGAACCCTCATCTCTCAAACGGCAGTTAGACAGTCCTCAGTCACTGCCAGACCTCAGTGCACATCTCTGAGAGCACGTTTTTCATCTAGCAACGATACACAAAGCATACAAAATCCAAATTTGCAATAAGACTACCTACTTCTTCCCCCTGTGAAAGTGAATGACCTTTGGAAAAGGAAGCATCAACAGAAGAGAGAGAAAAGTCTGAAAACCTCAACAGACCTGGGATCTCAGACTAAGGATTATATCTTTCCATTCCTACCTACGCCTTCAAAATCACATAAGAATCATTTCATAACATTTTGTAACCCATTTCATGAGGAACGATAGCAACATCAACAAAATTCCCAGCTTACAAGAATACCATTAAATAAGAAAAATGGTGTTACTCTATGCTGTTGTGATTTGGTATGTTTCATGCACCACCAGATTTTGGAAGTTACCACATCTTGAGACTGTTTGCTCTCCTTATTCTGATCATTCCAACAGCTCCAACAAATGGGTTCACGCATGAAGAAGTGATAAAAATGGCAACCCAAAATAGGAAGCAAAATACAGTAGTAAGCCAAAGGGACCATGAATGCCAAGGAAATGATCTTTCACAGAAATCAGACCTTTGCACATTTTACAGATGGCCTTTTACCAACTCCACTGCAGTTCTGTCACTGTCCATCACACTAACAGCCACCTGAAAGTAGGAAAACTACTCTATTCTTCTGTGCCTGAAAAGAAATCTCTAGGCTAAATCAAGCTACAAGTATATATGGACACAAATTATCTTATATACATATACTGTAGCATACATTTGTTTAGACAGTATCAAGATATAATGCAATTAACTTCTCTGATTTACTAACACTATGCACATGATCTAATCTTGTCAATAGGATGTTAAGACTTAAAGATCAGCAGGTAGGTTACTGACAGCAGTAACAGGTGGTTTGGTTAACTACAATTGAGAGCAGTTCTAATGACTAAGTGATAGCTTGAATAGCTGACTGGTTTATAAGACAGAATAGGTTCATTTTCAAAGTCACTGTGTGAATTAATAAGTCTTTTCAGGCAGCTCAGATGAATTAACTCTAAGAACAAGCTAGAACTAACTGAGGCACTTCAGGCAAGAATAACAAGATTAAACCAATGGGTCAGGCTCTACCTCTATATTAAGAATACACTCAATTGACAGTAGTAGCAGATTTCCTGTTATTATCCCTATTAGGTAATCAAGCTGGCATAGTAATTCCATATGAAGATGACTTATCTCAGATAGTGGAGACAGCTAACAAAGAAGCAAGTAGTAGCACTCATCTCTACATGGAATCAATACCTCATTTTAAATAACATAACGGTTAGTGTGATTTCTTCTGTTGGCAAAACACATGCCAGGAGATAGAATTCCTTACACACAGCTATTCTAGGCATCGTTGTAAATGGCAGTCACTAGCATCTAGGCACTAAGATAATTCTTTACGTAGAGCTAATAATTACAGACAGTTTTTTGTACTACCTAAGAGCTCATCCACAGAAGGAAGTTAGCACAGTATGGCAAGGCGTGGATTTATATGTTGTAGCTATTTCATATTAAATCACTGTATGGACATTTACCATGAGATGAAGACTCTCCATTTACAACAGGAAAGAACCCTGCCTTGGCTATCTGGAAACTGCAGTATAGCAACTCTAGTGTCAACTTGCATCATACCTTAAAATTTGCTACCTCCTACATATGGATGAGGTCTAAGGAGTCATTTCTGAATCAACAAAATTCCAACAAAATCGGCCATGTTTTAAAACAACATTACAGCCAGTTGTTTATGAATCTGCTGGTAAGCTTCCAGAATAGAAAGCCACACAAGCTGTCATTGTTTTCTCACTCTCACAAAAATGAAAATGTTTAAAACTTTCATTAATCTCTCACTCATCTAACAGTAATTGAACTAGTAATTTGCTAGAAATAACAGCTCTATAGAAGCAGTACATTCTGATTTGACTAGATACAAGTATGACAGCTTTTAAATGTAGCATAAAATGATTGAAAGTATACTTGGCTGTGTAGTATTTCTGATAGTCACAGTGTGCTTGAAGTTTATTGAGTCTAACCAGCATACTTCTGACCTGCAAGAGAAGCAAGTCCAGAACATACGCACTGTACAGTGTACTGAGTAAAAAAAAGTCTATTTCAACTAAGAAATACAGTGAAATATCCAAGTGTCTGCAAGGCAAACGGAGTGTTGAGATGTAACATTAATACAACTCATGTGCTTACACACGCACAGTTAATTCACTTAATTGTCACAGTCAGGAAATGAACACCATGAGAAACTTTCTAACAGAACCAAAAGCTTCTCATAAAGTAATCGCATTTCAGCAATCTTTCCCATATAACACAAGTTATTCTGGTCTAGGCATTCCTTTGTTGAAATTTGTCCCCTCACCACCATAACTTTCCAGGCTGCACTGTTCTTATGTAAAACCAATGTTACACAACACAACACAGCACATGTAGAAGAAGAGAAAAAGTTACAAAATGTGGTACTTTGTATAAATGCATTCGTCCGAAAGCCAACACTGCAACAGACAAAGGGAGTGGAACTTTGGCCGCAATCTTCAGGAGTTTGCTGTAAGAATAGAAAGAAAAAATTGCCATTTTTGTGGCCATATGTGCAGGAGTCCAAATACCTTATTTCATTTTCTTTAGAAAATGAATGCATAGATTTCAAGGATTTACCATTTTTAAAATAGGAAAAAAAAAAAAAAAAAAAAGACAGGCTCAATGGGAAATAATTGATATATAAGCAAGAGAAATTATGCAAAAAGGCTAATAAATGTCATTTAACACTATTATTATGTAAATTTAGAAATAAATTCTCAGTAACAGAAATATGCATTGTTTTACATCATTTGAGTTAACAAGTACTGGTCAAGAAGATAAACTACACTGCTTAGTATTAAGTTTTCTGAAGTCTAGATAGAGAATATCCACTGCTCCCCTTTCATCCATCAGATTTATGATTTCATGTTTGTTAGGCATGACTTCCTCTTGGTGGAACCATGCTAATCACTCCTGATTATTTTCTGCTCTTTCATATGCTTGGAAACAATAACTACGATTAGCTGTGGTGAACATTTAACACTTTTTTAAAAAACCTGCAGCAATTTGGGGTCTGAAAATATGATCACTATCATAATAAAGAAACACAGCCCCCTCAAGGAGAGTGATGGTATAAAAGTTGCATGCTCTTCAGCTGGAATTTCGTTTCTTTCAGTTCACCTATACATTTAAGTCCTGAGCTGAGATGGTTATAGTTTGCTATTACATGCTGCAGCATGCCCAATGATGTTTCTGTGGAGATATGAATCTGTGAGGCAATTTCATGCCTCACATTTTTCATGGGACAATGTCTAATTTTATGTCAGAGGAAGAACTGCACAACAAAGTGCTCCAAACAAAGCACGATGTGGGCACGTTCAAAAAAAAACACCTCTCCTATAAGGAGAGGTTACGTGTACATAACTGTAACAGTTTGAAGTCCTCTTATCCTTTTAACTTCCAGATAATAATTTTTGAGATACAGTAGGATTCTGTAACAGTTAGAAGGATTACATGAATGAATGAATGAAAAAACCACAGTTAAAACAAGTCTTTACGCAACTGATGTTGTAGATATTAAATACTTTAAGTCCACAAGGTAAACACAGGTGATTTTTCTCCACTTACCTGAACTACATTCATTTGCCTAGTTCTTAAGACTTAAAACATGCGAGTTTATTCATCTCTGTGAAGGTTGAATAATTACAAAACTGTGAAGTGCAAATGAAGTTTTAACACATAAACTGACGTGGTAAGAAATAAACAGTAAAACAACTGGGGATTGGGCTACAGTACCTTGATTTCACTTCAGAAGCACTCGAATTCATGAGAATTTCTAAAATGCATACAAGTATAATAGCTGTAGCTCTACATGGATCAGGGTCAAGTCTAACATTGTACCTGCAAAAGAGGGAATTAGTTTTAAGGGCACGTTACTTCTAAACTAGGCCACGAGATAGAATCCAATTATGAAGCACAGTTGTGCTAATAACAATGAACATAAAATGAATAAGGCCATCCCTGGCTGAATTTAAATTATTTTTGAATCATTACTTTCTTCAACATACCATTGGTTCTCTTAACATCTACTTATATTGTAACTAAAGCCAGTTTGCATAGAAAGAACAGTTAAAGTTAACGGCACTCTTCGATGCTATAATAAGGTAGACAATCTGAAGAATCAACTATTTGCAATTGTAAGCATCTTCAAAGGTTTGGATTCTTTTCTTCCACCCTTATTGACAATTTAAGAAGTTACCTGAGATTTTTTAACCAATAAACTAAAGATGGCAAGTTGAGCAGAACAATCCATGTGAATAAATTGAACACTGTAACATGGATCTTCAGACTGTTAGCAGCATCAGCGGTTGTACTGCTTGAGAGAGACTGTGTTGCTTCTGCAGTACTGTCTATCAAATCCTGTTTTTTGACTGTGCATCCAATGGAATTCTGTGAAGTTTCTTTTGAGCGCTCCAATTCCTGAAAAAAAACACAAAAAAACAAGAGCATGCACTGGCTTGATAGAACTCATACAGAGGGACAAAGAAGGAAAAGCTATCCCTACAGTAGCATACAAGCTCTGATTCAGGAAAAAAAAATCTGCAATTTATCCCTCAAAAAGCCATCAAAAGCAAAGCTCAACAGTTCCACTTCAAAGCATCCAGCAATTTCTCTTACACTAATAGTTTGGGTCTGTGGAAGAAAAGAATAGAGAGACGTTCAGGAGAGTAGAGATATCCTGACACCACTGCAGTGATAAGAAACGGAGTTCCTGGAAGGAGGAAGAACAGAATAAAAGAAATAATAAAGCATGTGGGCGAAAATCACAGGTGATCATTCGTGGAAGAAATACAGGAGGTAACGTAACTGGGAATAAAACAGTAGCTCTAAGAATAAATAATAAAGACAAATTAGTAAGCTGGCAGATGCTACATTTCAATGACTGAAAAAACTACAAGTCAAAGATAAGAAAGATTATTTGGATATGGAAGAAGAGCAAGAGAGAATTTAAACTAAACATAAGGGAGACCCAAAAATTTCAAAGAAATTTGTCAAAACTTTTCCTTGCAAACTGCTTTTTTTTTTTTTTTTTAACTGCAAAACAGAACAGGTAGATATTATACACAAGTATCCACACACAGTTTGGATACTATACATTGAAGTAACTGAAAAAGGATCAGAAATGAAAATGCATGAAAAACAGCAATACTTTGCCTCTTCTCTTCTTTCTAAACAGTTCCCAATTTACTGGAATCTTCAGACAAGTTCACACTGCAGTGATCTTGAACTGTGACTGCAATAATCATATATGACAGAAGGTGACATTTGTGTCCTATATTTTCATCATGCATACACTAAGCAAGCTCTGCAGCCACGTAGTTAACACAGCACAACATAGTAGTGCCAGGACAGGATGATAATAATTTACAATGCACAGGTTTGCCAAACAGTTCTTGGTCATAGAATTTTGAACAGAAACAGTAAACACACTCACCCTATTCAGCACGTTTTGCTCTGCTCTCACATTCACACTCAGTTTTATAACCTGTAAGACAGATTCACTTTTTCAGTAAAGTTGCTTCACATGAAATCTGTAGCATACAAAAAAAATAAAGGGGCTAATTATTAATTGACTTTTTTTGTTTGTTTGTTTTTAACAGCTAGGGCCTCAATGGAGATCTCTCAGGTTCGAAGACCACAGAGAAATCCTGTTGCTCATGCTGTGCTTTCTGCTGCCACCTACCTACCTCAGACCACCTGCAGGCTGCTTCCTTTTGTACCCTTAACTCCCAGTCTTGTGCTCCTAAGCTTCCCTAGAAACTAACGATAGCAGCTGTTTTAGCAACTCTACAGCCATAGGGTGAATCAGATACCTAAGTTAGACACTCTGATGCACAGAAGACCATGGAAACTGAACAGCAGGGACTAAATATGGATCCTCATAGCACCAGTCAAGGGATCAGAGTAGACATATAACAAAAATTCTAATTCAGTATAGCCACATATCCATCTTCCTCCCTTTACTTCAAAAGGACCTGTGAAGAGTATTCAAGAAAGTATTCTACAGAACATTCCTTCAGGACCTTCCTTCACTGAAGCTTTTGTTCAAGGAAGTTACTAGCCTTTGATTTTGTAACACGACATATCCGTAAGATAAAAATTGCAACTAAATAATCATAGCATGCATATAGGACTCTAAATTTCTTTGAAAGAAGTACTATCAAAGCAACAAAATCATTCTAAGAAGTACAAGACAAAGTTGAAAAATTAAAAAAAAAAAAATTTCAAGTACCTAAATTGTAACATTTCTTTCAAGTATACAATATGCTAGCCTTCATTTTTTGCTTTTAACACTTTTAATTCAAAACATACAAAATTCTGACTTCATATACAAATTCAAAGTGCTTAGCTTTTCAGTACCTTGAACAAGTATTGAAGATAAATAATGAATAGAGCAAATGCACCACAAGTGGTCCAGCTAACCAAAGCAAGGGACCCCACCATGCAGAGTCTTCTGGGTGTAATCAATTTAGCTTTCGAAAGCACAGCAGGTCTGAAAAAAGACAGAAGCACTCTCACACTTTGTAGTTTTGATGTCATTACAAGATTCCTAACAATCACTGTTTCACGAATGACTCAGGAGAATGCATTGCTCCCAAACTGATGAAGCACTGAAAAAATAAGGTTAGACAAACATACACCAGCTGCCACATAAGCTACTTGACAAAACAACTTCATCAGACACCTTTCTGTAACTAACACATTATTAGTTACTGCCTTGTAACTAAGGCATTACTTTTACTTCACTGGGGCAACACAGCATACTTCTGTGAACGTAAAGCATTAGCTTATCCTAACTCTAGATCTACATAGTCACTTAGTTCTTCTCTGAGACAAAGAGAACCAGCACTGTATCATTACTGCTGCAAGCTGCACGTTCAAGTGACTCCAACTGCAAACATTTCATACTCTGCCGTCTTCAAAGGTAACACAGCAGCATGCAACAATAAGCTTGCAATATTAATTTTGTGACATTCATCTCAGACAGGAATTTCTGCTTGCTCACAGCATGAGCGACATAGGAAAGCTTACTGGGAGTCCCAGCTTTCCAGAAGACATTATTAAGAGACAAGGATGAAACTAGAATGACAAAGATGAGATGATGAGATAGAAAAATGGAGGAATGCCATGGGGAAGACAGTGCAATATCTATAATTTCTTTGAATTTCACTGAACATTCCAGTATTAAAATAGACAGTGAAAATGGGAAAAAAGTATTATTTGGAAAACATCTTAAAAGCTTTTGCAACAAATACTGAAAATAACCACAAAGAGAATCATAGAATCATAGAATCCTTAGAGTTGGAAGGGACCTTTAAAGATCATCTAGTCCAATTCCCCTGCGATGAACAGGGACATTACAGCTAAATCAGAGGTTGCCCAGGGCCTGATCCAGCCTGGTCTCCAGAAATGGGGCATCAACTGTATCTCTGGGCAGCCTGAGAAGACTACTTGACAGGAAAAAAACTCCACAGACAGCTAATGACAAATTATTTGCTGCTGGCCACATCAGAATGTTTTCAAATACTGAGCCGAAGCCAAACAAATACTATTCCACTTTAGAGAGATTTATAAATCATCTTTTTTTTTTTTTTTTTCCTTCTTCCCCCCCCCCCAAGAAATTCAGGACTGTATGAGAACCTGCATAAGATACTAGAACCATGCATGACAATAATAAACCATGTAAGTTGCCTTTTGGTGATGCGTGATGAGGAATATGAGGCACCTCTCCTTCATTAGTACTTAGCACTAGCACATTCATATGTCTAAAATCAGGCAGAATTTCATCCATCCAACCACTCACATTGAAGCAAACAAAAATGACCGTGCTGCAGACATCTAAAAAAGCATAATTAGAGCATAAGGTTGTTTTACCTAGTCAGAGTTAACCATAATGAAGAGAAGATTCTCAGAAACGTAGAGAAAAATACTGCACTCCAGTAGGCAATGCCTGTCCCAAAAAGAAATAGAATCAGGGACACAAGGGGGAACCATGCATCCTGACTACTCAGTACAGCAGCATCCACCTCTGGTAGCAAGAGTGAATCCCATATCTCTCTAAACCAGTTAAACCTGCCAAAAACATGAAAGCAGTATTACTTATCACTTTCACTTGCTACAACAGTAAGACAATCAGTCAACTACTCTTCCTACTTACAGGCTTTCAAACAAAATCAAAGTCAGACCATAATATAATAATCATCCCACCAACAGTTATTCTGAATTTTCTTGCTTTAGAAACTGCTTTAAAAAAAAAAAAAAAAAAAAAAAAAAAAGATAATGCAAACTTACCCCTGCAGAAACACAACAATGCTTATAATTGGTTCTACTTTGTAGGGCTTAGCTGCTCTAACTAGTTCAAGTGAAAATTCTGAACACTGGCCTAGAATCAAGAACAGAAAGCACCTATAGTTATTATTTAGTCATGAACTTGAACAAAGACTAATCACAATAAAAAGCAAATTCAGGAAAAAATTTGAAAGTTCACTTTCAACATAACCATGTCTTACGACAACACTGTCAGTCAGCCTACCGCATTATGATTGGACTTGATATCGTAAGTCTTTTTCAACTTAAAAGATTCTGTGATTCTATGATCAGAAGGCCTTATTCACTGCGTCAATCATGGTCAGGTTCTAGAGCACAAGAGCTTCCAGAGGAGTTTGTTAAAAATACCAACTTGAACTTAAACGAAAATGCATTCTGTCTTAAGACACATCTAATAACCAGTCTCCAAATCTCATCTTCATGCAAGATTAAGTTGTTTCGTTTATCTTGACATTGTATTTTTAATTTTTACATGTATTTTTAAGTAGTTTTCTATTAATACTAAAATACGTTGATACGCTGTTCACAAGGAAAGAAAAAGCAAACTGCTAGAACACAACTATGGAGAACTATCAACAAAAGCTGAAGCTAAAGAATATATATCCGAAGTATTTGCTCAAGTTCAGTGATACCTGGCTTAAAAAAAAAAAAAAAAAAAATCACAACTGCTAAATCATCAACAGTAAATTGGAGAAGTAATTAATTCAAAACGCTAGAAAAAATATTTTTCCAGAAAGCTACCTGTTGACATCAGTGTACTCAACTGTCCTCCATAGGTAAGGAGAATATTAGAAACAACATAGACAGGAAGAGCACCAGCATGGAACCTTATTATCTGAAAGACAAGGATAAGAAAATCCTTTGTATACGTACACACACAAAAACCAACATCAAGTCAGCATGACAATTTAACTGGAAGATCTATCCTAAAAGATACTACTGGTTTCCTGTTAACATGTACAAGTATTTGATAACCACTCTGAACAATTAATGGCATATATGGAAAATACTCCCATAAATGGCTACTCAAATGTGTTTTTATAAGGGATCAAAATATAAACAGAAGCCTTTCTTTTTTTTTTTTTTTCCCATTCATGACAAATACAGAAAGAACAGAGTAGCACATTACTGGTAATTCAGTAAAATACATAAGCAAACCCTAAAAGCAAAAGGCACTTTCCAAGCAAAACCTGCATAGTTACGAATCCTTTCAGACTCAAATTTCATTTATGTTTTACCTGGCATCCACTGTACAAAGTAATGAAATAATACCCCTTCACATAAAAATAGTACAGAAATTCTTCTAAAATGATAAAAAAATGAAAAATCCTTGATATAATTGCATATATTCAAATACAGAAACTTGCTACTAATATTCCAGAGCCATACTTAGGAGCTTGGAATTTAATTGCTTTTCAGAATTAGAAAACTGCAGATGGGTGGTCTATTCTTACTGACACCAATGTAGAAAAGTATTCCTCATGTATAAAGGAATAAAATAGTTATAAAGAGACAAACTGAAGTTCTTCTGCTTTTTTAATCCTACTTTTGTTTCATGTCAAGTGTTCAAATTTTATCAGTACTAATTCATTAGGCAAGACAGTCAATATGACTTCCAGTGCCATCCTTTTATAGACACTGGGCTAACTACAAAGACAAATGTTCAAAATCTACACTACACTCTCTAGAGCTAGAAGGATTTTCTATTATGAAAACGGGGGCGTGGGATGGGATGACTTGTCAAGTGACAAAGTTTTAACTGGTCCTCAAATAGTGCTTCTTCTGGCACCAAGAAGGGATTTCATGTGCCACAGTAGGAGAGAAAGGAAGGAAGAACTTATATTGAAAGCCCCTCTTACTTGTCCAAGAATTTGTAAAAACGACGTTTTCAGAATTACCTGCATAAAAAAGGTAACATAATTTGAGTGTTATTTTGCACAATGGCTAACAAATACAAAACACTTTTCAGAAACCAACTTAACTATGAGAACACAGCAATCTTGTAATTGAAATGTACAACAACTTATTACCAACTTTTTTCTTTAAAACAAATACTTTAATATTTTGAATAAAGAAGCATATGACCAACTTTCAATAGCCCTCTAACTTGGCAAAACAGTTACAACAAGGACTACATTCACGAATTGGCCAAAGAGCAGAACTTGAGATTTGTTTCGTATTTGTTTTGCTAAAAACCAGCCATGTGATTTGAAAGACTGAATTATACCAAAATTATACACGGACATAAATTAGCAACGAAATGTTCCTTTCTTACTTCATACTGACAGTCTGACGAAGAGTAAATACTTAGCACTGGAACCCTGCTCTCATTTTCAGGCTGAGCCACGTGCAGTTTCGCAGAAATCTCAACAAATGATGGAATGCTGAAAGAGAGCAACATAACTGGTAATCTTTTCCTCATAATAAAAAAAAAGCATAACACACTTTTGTCTTCAGCAAGCGCACATGAAACACAACTAGTTCATCAAGTGCCATCACAACCTGTGAACTGAATGGCATACTGAACGTGCTTATTCTATCACAGGAAACCATAGAACGGTTTGGGTTGGAAAGTATCTTACAGTCTGTATTGCTTCAACCCCTCTGCCATGGGCAGGGACACCTTCCACTAAACCAGGCAACTCAAAGTCCCATCCAGCCACCCAAGAACTACTTAATATTCTCAAGTCACTGTCTTCCAGTCTACCAAGAAGCATAGTAGTAATGAAAACTGACATATTTAGCTAACACCTCACAGAACATGTAAATATGCTAAATGAAGAGAATGGGTAGCACAGATTTTCAAGAAAATTCAGTCTCCTGTAAGCATTAAGCTGTTGGAGTAGAAAATATGGGAAAAATACCTGAAGTTCAATCAGGTTGTTCAACTGCAATTAATGAGTGACACACATTTCAAGGTGTATCATTTGTTTTTGTCAGGGCTATACTATTGAAAGAGCTTAGGGCTGCTCTGTGATCAAAAATCTGGTTTACAATAAGAAACCAGTACCCAGAGCAAGCTCCAGTTCCAATTCATTAAGGGGGTCAAACCTTAAAATTACCAGGAAATTGAACATCCACTTCCAGAAAATAAGTAATAACTACTAAGCAAGCAACTAATTTATCTATTAGTAAACATTGTGAAGAAAAATCCAAAGAACTCTGTCAAGAAGGACAGACAGATAAATGAGAGAAACACACAAAAGCAAAGCACTTGAGACTGGACAATTTGTCTCGTGTCAGAAGTACGCCCACAGTGGAATGCTCAAACTCTTCCAAAACATAACAAGAAATTACAATTGTTAAAGTCCTTACTTAACCACAGTTATTGAGTCTTCGTGTGACCAGGGTATATGAAGTCTGTAAACACTAGGTTTTCTTTCTGAAAAGGAAGATAATTACAAGCACAAAAACCATTCAGAACAAGATGTGACCAGTATCTGCAAAAATTAAATGAAGAAAATTTAATAGTCTCACTGAATACAGACACAACATTTACTAGGTACCATTTCCTCAAAACAACACCAAAGCACGACTATATACATACACTGCTTACTGCTTATTACATCTGTGTATCATGCCTGACTCGGTATAATTTCACTGAAAGACTTTCAAAATGCAAGTAAAACAGAGAGTGGCCTACAAATCATCATGCAGAAGCATTTTGCTTGTATTTATATTTCAATTAAAACCACAGTGCAGTTCAGTGAACTCAGCATTGAGCAAAAATGACATTTTTAAACACGTTGTTACATAACAAGACAAGAACCAACAGTTAAAAAGCAGAACAGTTACAAGAAAAACCTCTGATTTTCACTTGAAAGCTATTTCCTCAAGCTAATAAAACTTTGCTTAAAAAAAAAATGCCTTAAGCATCCCTTTCTGTTTGAGTTAATGTTTGCTCAACACATTTGAGGGCCAGGATTGGTGAAGTACTTTATGGCTGAGAAACACTTGCAACGTAACACAGAAATCTACATAAAGTTGAGCTTTCCTTTGCTGAGAAGCAAAACAAAACAAAACAAAACAAAACAAAACAAAAACAAACAAAGAGTAATTCCCCATTTTCTTTGAACTTCATAAAAAGTGAGAAATGGAATGATGGAACAACAAATTCTGAATGTTGCTTTCAAGCAAGTGGAGGAAAAGAAGGTAATCAGTAGCAGTCAACATGGATTCACAAAAGGGAAAACATGCTTGACCAATCTGATAGCTTCTGAAAATATTGCAACCAGCTGACGGATGTTGTCTATCTTGATTTCAGCAAGGCTTTTGACAGTGTCTCCCATAACATCCTTCTAGGTAAACATAGGAAGCGTGGGACAGACGAGCAGTGAGCTGGATGGAGAACTGGCTGGTTGGCAGAGCTGAGAGGATTGTGATCAGCTGTGCAGCCTGGTTGGAGACCCGTATCTAGCAATGCACCTCAGGGGGCCACTACAGGGTCTGGTCTTGTATAACACCATCTTCAACGAATTAGATAAGGGACACAGTCCACCCTCAGTTAAGTGTGCTGATAATATGAAGCTGGGAGGAGCGGCTGACACACCAGAAGGCTGTGCTGCCATTGAGAGAGAGTGAAGCTCAATGAGGGCAGTGTAGAGTCCTACACCTGAGAAGGAATAACTGCTCACATCAATAAAGATCAGGGGCTGACCTGAAAGAAAAGAGCTCCAAAGAGACGGACTTGGGTGTCCTGGAGGACAACAGGTTGACCATGAGCCAGCAGCATGCCCTTGTGACCAAGAAGGCCAATGTTGTCTTGGGGTGCATTAAAAAGTGCGAACAGCAGGTCATGGGAGGCGATTCTCTCTCTCTCTACTCTGCCCTGATGTGACCTCATCTGGATTACTGTGTCTGATTACAGGCTCTCCAGTTGAAGAAAGGCAGAGAGCTTCTGAAGAGAGTCCAGCAGAGGGTCACAAAGATAATTAGGGGCCTGGAACGTCTCCTCATACAAGCAAAGGCTGAGAGACCTGGAGTCAAGTGAATGGGGATGGGCTCTTCTTGGTGGTGCCCAGCAGCAGGACAATGGGCACAGACAGGAACACAACGTTCCACACAAACATGAGGAAGAACTTCTTTACTTTGACAGCAACAAAGCACTAAAACAGGCTGCCTACAGAGGTTGTGGAGCCTTCTTCTCTAGAGATACAAAAAGTCACCTGGATGCTTTCCTGTGCAACCTATTCTAGGGAGCCTGCTTTAGCAAGGGGTTGGACTCGATAATCTCAAGAGGTCCCACCCAATCTCTATGATTCTGTGACTCTGTGAAGTATTAGCAAACGTTTGATAGGTTATAATAAGGTTATAATAATAAAAGGTTAATAATAAAGTTATAATAATACTGCCTAGACTCAATTGCTCAATTGGACTAATATTTCTGCAAGTTTTAGCCTTGAGAATTTTCAGCAAGGTTTGTGATATAAATTTATACTTTTGAACACATATATTTACCTATCAGTGGCTGGCAGTGGCTCTCTACGTGTATTTTGAAAGCTTGATATACCTAAAACATCAAAGAAAACCTCAACTTAGTCTCCAAACGGTGGTTACATTAGCTTAAAAAGTCCTATTCTTACTTGGTTGAAGTGCTGAAGCTGTATGTTGTAAAATAAACCAGTTGAATTTAATAGAATTTTGCTTGAAGAAAGGCCTGTAAAGAATACATTATTTCAAAATATTAAATACCACTAATTTGAGAGCTCACTACATCTTCAGATACTTTTTCCCCCCAAGCAATTTATGTGCTTCTATATCTCTTAGTCAAAAAAGCACACTTCTTATTTGTTAGTTGCTAGCAGGAGTTGTATTAACTTTTGTAAAAACAATTCATCTCCCAAAAAACAAATTAACTAACTAACAAAAAACTCTGACCATTGGAATTTTTGGGAAAAAATATTATCCGAAGTGCTAGCAATATTTGTTTCACATTTTTTCCAAAAGTAACATGATACACTTACCAAAGGAAAAAAGATTTGTTACAGGGAGCTGTATTGTTCTGGAATCCTCTTTGAAGAATTCACAGTCCAAAGTAAACTGCAATTCAGAACATTCAGCACAGATCTAAATTCAGCACAAGACCAAAGCCTTCGCTCTAGCCAATTCCAACTCAGGCAAAGTGCAAGACACAAACACTGAGATGTCACTTTTCTACACTCCACTCATCAAAAATGGCAGTTTGTTTGCTCTTGTACACAGCAGTACAAGTTTGGCAATCTTAAGCATAACCTGTACAGTTCTCCTGCTTTTAATCCTCTGCAACAATCTTCAAAAGACTATCCAAACAGCTGAGAAAGATCAGAATCCAGTTCACATTTTTTTGTTCAACGGTGGGATGGGAAGTGGGGGTGTGATGCTGCAAAGGAGAGTGATCTGTCCCAGTTCTTTGTACCACTGTCTAAGCAGATAGAACCTCTAGTTTGGCTCCTAAAGTTTAATTACATAAATGACAGAAAAGCATGCAGCAGATACAATTTTTACCATCTCTAATACACATTTAGCTCACTTGAAGATTACTTTCCATCACATCGTAAGTTTATCAGCTGTTTTCTCGAAAAGCAATTTCCATGATTTTTAACAGTGAACTGCAACTCAGCAGGTTGTATTTCCCAAATTATCTGTGAGATTCAGAAGTATCCAACTGTGTGAAATTCATTCTACCACCACTAATTTATTAATTATTTGCGGTTCAAGAGCTTGCATGGGTGTCTGCACCATTCTCCCCAGAATCCACATGTTACCTTCAAATATCTACAGCTGTCTGCTACCCTGGATAAAGGAATTGATTTCACTAAAACAAACATACAAGAATGATACCAGAATATTAAGAAAAACATGCAAGAACTGCCATGAACTCTATGAACTTGCTTGAGAACTGTTGTTCAGCATCTTTCAACTACTATCCTGGCTTTAAGTTTGGCAGTTTATCAACTGCAAACATTTATTGGCTTAAAGAAGTAAATGCAGTTAACCTTCAGACCACACTGTAGTGTAAGGTATACAGTTTATCAATGCAACTTAGCACATATTTAATTCTTTATCTTCCATTGTAGTGCCTGAAAGCTATGAACACTCTGAGCATGCAATTTCCATCTTTTTACCTTATTGCCAGCTGAGGGTGGTACAAGAATGACAATGTGGGACAGAGAAGGATAGTCCTGAAGTTTCAGTATTGCAACCTCAAAAAAAAAAAAAAAAAAAAAGAAAGAAAAAAAGAAAGAAAGAAAGAGAAAAAATAAGAATCATTACTAAACATAGCTCTTAGCTCATCAATTATCAGATGTCCACTTCTTGTATTCCTTCCCCTGGAATACAACTGCATGTTTCAATGCTGTAAACAGTACAGCTATATCTCCCAAGACACAAAACAACCCACCAAACACTCTCCCCTGCTCCAAGGTAGGTACAATGCTTACCTTGACGGTTGGAAGTAACTCAGCTCTCCAGGACAGATCAGCAGCTTCCAGACTGCAAAAATCCATGCACATTAAGGGATGAACACATTAATTAGCCAGGCACTACATTTTGACTGTGGACCAGGTTTCCCCCTCTCTACACAGATTCACATTTGTGAACTGGGAACAAGTCTAAGCCTACTGCAGTTGGCTACCACAGTCATTAATCAAACTATAGGCAATCATTTCAGATACTGCAGATCTTGTTCTTGCAATAACAAAGTAAGGAGAGCTCTAACTTTGTCATGCACAGCAATCAGTAACCACACAACAGCCAACATAATGAAAACTCTTAACAAACAAATGCAGCATCAACACTGAATTAACACACAAATTTTAACGTGTTAAATATCACAAGTGTCCATGGTTCCATGAATACCAAAACCATACTGTACAGAACAACACTTTTGCGTGCAAAACTGGTGTGCATCTATACTAAGTTACATAACAAACAGTAAGAAATTCAGTCAGCCACTTAACATATGTTTTTTAGAATATCAGGATTACATTTATTTCTCTAAATAGTGCTAAAGGATCTCAGGACAATGCTGATTTTGCTACGGATTTTACTTGGCTAAGTTTTAGACAGCAGTCCTGCACCATGTTAACCTCTATTTGATGCCAGTCACAGGTTATACAGAACAGTAACAGCCAAACATGTTTCAGCACAGCTCCCAAACACCACACCAGCTCAAATCTATCTGGAAGCTTTCCCTAAATCCAAAGAGCAGATTGAATTCACGTGGAGATAATTTCAGAGAGGAAAGCTAAGTCAGTGTTAAGAATAGGGTTTTCTTTAAATCCCTTTTTGTAATTACAGTAATGACATGATTCAAATATTTACTAACTGAGCCACATTTCTAAATATTTTCATATAATAATAGCAATAGCAATTCTGAAACATGAAAAAAATAAGAGAGATGCTTCTTTTTTTGAGGGCTTCAAGTAAGTGTTTTACGTCTTTGTCACAGGATTTTAAAGAGATGTTACAAAACACACAATTTAGGATCCAGTATAGCACAGAGCACCAGGAGCAACTTTTTACTGCTATAAAAATAAAAAATACAGCTAAAGAAAATTCACTCATTATATTCTGCATTCATGCAGATATTTTGAGAAAGCCTATCTTTCCTGTTTTCCTGCTGAAAGCACGAGTTGTTAACAGCAGTAATTCTACATTTGTTCCCAATCTCTTCTTAAAAAATGTATTTTATGTGCTCAAAAACTGAAATGCAGTCTTACAAGATCTATTTAAATAAAAAAATGTTTATACTCACCAGACTGAAGAATTGCTGTTCATACAGCCATAAATCCAGCTACTTGTGTCCTGTAACAGCAATACCATAATAAAGTACGTTACTGATGTGTGAATTTATAGATAGATTAAAAATAGTAATTCTTTAACTCAAACAAGGCAAGAGCTTCAGTATTCCAATTGTTCTAAAACTCTTTGAAAGAAGAAACTGCTGCAATTAATTTACAAAGGAGAAACAAACTTCCACCCTTCACCTCACTCATCTTCTGCTCAGCACATCTGCAGTGGCTATCTCTATAGCAACCAAACTCTCTTAAGGATTTAATCTGCTCAAGTGCAAAAGCAAGAATGGTGACAAAAGTGGTCTCTCTTAAACTTCAGTTGCTTTTAATGAAATGTATCCATTAACTTTTTTTTTCTTCCATTTCACAGCCAAGTCAGACTTCTGCACTAACAGAAGTCAACGTGAAGTCTGGTATCATCGTATCGGAATTGCAGCTGTGGAAGGATGAAATGTCACTGTGAAAGGTGTTGTTTCTTTTTTCGGGAACCATTTTCTTTTTTTTTTTTGTCATCTTCTCTATTTATGAATCAATACTGTTCTCTTAAAGCAAATCCAACGTTTGGCAAATAGAAGTAAAGACTTTGAAGCTGCTTCTGATAAGAACAAATAGAAAAGCTCTGAGGATATACACTCTTCTCCATAACGATGGTCTGAACCTTTTCTTTTGCAGTAAGGAGAATGGGAAGGATGGAAAAGGAAAGCATTTAAATTTTCTTGCCACTAATCCAAAACAGTCCTGTAATTCTAGGAGGTATATTTATCAATCTCCAGTTTGCCAAGAGATTACGTTCCTTCTTTTCAAAAATATCTTTTAAATTATTTCAAAAACATCTTGGCTGAAATGATACGTGTAGAACTAAAAATACAACGTATGCTATCAGCTCTCCACAAAGGCAACAGCTGAGAAGGTGCTATATTCTCAGCTGGCTCTCATTCACTTCCACTGCCTAGTGGAAAATTTCTGTAGAATTTCTGACTCGCTTCAGTGCTATCATGGGGAAGCAAACATATAAACAGCCTTCCTGATTTACAAGTATGGCTGAATCCTGGCAACACTGAAAATAACTTCTTCATCTAAAGCAATCAATACAGCTATACCAAATTAAAGAAGAAAGCAATCTGGAGCTCAGAGTAATAGAGCCAGAAATAAGACAGTGAAGTTGAGGTGGTACGGAAGGTTTCACACCTCGAACACTTAGCATGACATGCTAGAACAAAAAGTACATCTGTTGCAAAGCATAGGCTGTGACTGCAAATGGATGTTATTAATTCCAACTACTATTCACTAAATTGTCTTAAAATATGCAGTGAATCCAAATTAACACCATACAAATCAATAAACAAATTCCGGACAGAACAATAAGTATCATCTCACCAACATAGTGTTTTCACAGTAAACATGACTGTAGGATTCTTTGTGGCTTGCAAGAGGAAATGCGAAATATTTTCCATCAGAATCCTTAAAAGAAAAAAAAAAAGAACTCATTAGTGAAGAGGACAAACATAAAAACACAACGAAGAAAAATGTTACTTACATTGTAAGCTGAGTAAGTCCATTTTGAGGTTTTGACTTCAATCCACATGAAAGTTCCTAAAAAACAAATAAATTTTTATTTGTCACCTGAAGGAAATATTCTTCCTTATCTTTCAAATCTCTTCTTTTTTTTTTATTGCCTAAGTCTTGTCTCTCATCTTTAAGTGGCCTTAAATTTTATAAGCTCTAATCCATTCACAGGCTTGCTGCTTCTTAAAATTATATGCAACAGTTATTGTCAGTTACACAGGAAGTAACATAACTCTAGGATCCCATTACTACATATTAGTTGTAAACGGAAAAGTCTATGGATTTCAAAATAAGGCTCTCAGGAAATCAAAATAAACAAGAAACCGTGTAACATAAACACAATTACAGGGTGACAGACATTAAATGAGACAGCATTGGAAACATTCCCAATTTTTGTTTCCATCATCCTTACAAGAAAACTAACATTTATGTGAAACTTATGTGAAAGTAAGTCAAAGATGAGCTAAATACCACGTACAAGAAAACAGAAGGAGTTTAAAGACACAGGTGGAGAAAAAGAATAATACAATAATAAATAGACTGGATATATAAACTATGCAAGTTGTTGTGCAAGAAGGTTAATATTTTTCTTCTGCGTAACCAGAATAAGGTAATCACTCATTTAGTGTGAACAAACACAGCTCCCCAGGAGCTAGCAATTTCGATGGCCCTCTGCAGGACACATTCCAGCACATCAGTGCCTAAGTACTTTCTCATAAGAGGGTGGCCAAAACCAGAGACCAAAGTTCTAGCTATCTCAGAAGCTCCGCAATACTTTACATTTCAAACATTTCTGAAATAAAATGGTTTTCCTCAGTTCAGAGCTCTTCAGCAGTTCTAGGAATACACCTGTGCCCTATAAAAACATCTTTTTAGCTCCCAAAAATTCACAAGCTCAAGATTGCTCATCTGTCAACTCAGTGGTTGAAACCTTGTCTGTAACAAGGAAACCACCAGTAGGTGACCCATTTTGCCCTACTACTTGACACCGTTATGAAAAGGAAGTCATTGACGAAGTAGCCCAGGACATTCAGAATTTTCTTAAGTAGCACAGAATTATCACAGTGGCTCTACAATACTCACACTATCTCTCAAACAACGATGGGATGTAAGCATATATTACACTGTACTTTTAATGTCCAGCTACACCCAATTTCTGAGACTTTCTATTGGACATCTTGGTATATGTGTCTATTTAGCACGTCCCTCAGAATCAAAGGCATATAAAAACAACATGCTTATTTTTGCCCCCAACACTTTCAACCTATTTAGTGCTGGAAACCATACAAACACTGACCAGTTTACATTTAAAACCTATATTATTATTTTAGCAACGTCTAAAAAAGGACAAACTTTATTTCAAGAGTTTGCTGGTGAGAAGATCAACTCTTAACCAAGGAGTATCACTGCATCCTGTTCAGGAGAAAACTGCTGCACACCTGTAAGTTCTGTGTAAGCTTCAGGATTTTCCTCAAATATCTTTCCAGGGTGTCTAACAAAGTGGTGATTCAACACGGACATTCTCTTCTTGGGATCCTCAGTTATCTTAAAAACAAACAAACAAATAAATAACTGCCACGATCCGTAGGAATACAGTTTAGGGGTGCTTCGTATTCTTGCCTGCTCTTAACACAAGGAAACCGCACTATTAATCACAGAACCATTTGAGTTGGAAAGGACCTTTAAAAGTCATCTAGTCCAACTCTCCCTGCAACAAACACGGGCATCTACCCTACATCACGCTGCTCCAAGCCTGCTCCAGCCGAACTTTGAATGCCCCCGGGGGTGGGGCATCCACCACCTCTCTGAGCAACCTGTTCCAATGCTTCACTACCTTTATCTTTGAAGATCTCTTACTTATATCCGATCTAAATGTCATCCGTTTTACACTGAAGCCATTTTCCCACGTCCTGTTACAATATGCCCTGCTGAAGAGTCTGTTCCTTTCCTTTAGATACTGAAAAGCTGCTATCAGGTCTTTCCTGATACTACTACTATAATTGATAGTATTATTTAATTAGACACTCTTCTCAAAATATCACACTTTTAGCAGAGTTGAAAGTTCTTAGGTTTATATTTACTTATCTGGGGTTATAATTCTAGCTTAATACAACTCATTGAATATTTTTCCACCACCCAAACAGCTCTATGTCTATGCTGGGCTTTGCTTTTGTTCTAATTTATTTTTTATCCCACAAATCAAATCACGGAGACTAATGTTTTTTCTTCAACACCATGGACATTACAGTTGGTTTCTGTAAAGTTTTACCCTCCAGCACACTGTCAGTCAACTTCAGAGCAACTGCAATGCCTTTCTATCTCTATAAATCTCATGTTGAAGTGAGCGTACTTAAGAAACCAGTGAAATCTGTACCATGGATTCTGGAAAACCAAAAACCAAACATCTGTAAGCCTTCCTCTTTTATGCCTGGAGCTCTGCTCTTGCATATTTCCAAGCTCTGGACCTTAATCCCAATTCTGATTTATTGCTGCCTAACATCACAGAAAGAGAGCAGAGTATAATGGCAGATTTCCCAACAGTCTTCAAGAAGTAGGATGTGTGATATTTATTTAGAAATGAAATAAGTGATGATAACTGGAGATAAAAACATTAGCTTTTCTTTGTGCTAGTATTCGTATTTATTTGCCAGCCATTATGACAACACATAAGAAAGTTTGAGTAGCATCCTGCCTGAAATAAACTACCACAGTTTATCATCCTTTATACATGAGGTATAAAAGGGGAGTCGAAGACACTAAGAGGTTCCATTCAAAATCTGTTTGTTACAATGCAAGGTCAACTAAACCTACTGCATTAGTGAATAAAAGTTTAGTCCATACTCCAGCTATAAAACATCAAGTAATAATTATTTATAAAAGAATAAAAATTAATATAACATCTAATTATTTCTGACACCTTGAGCAAATAACACAAAGCCATGGGATTTTTTCAGAGACTGGTGCCAAAAAGGTAACAATTCTCTCAGCATGACACAGGAAAAATAAAAAATAAAAATCAAAAGTGAGCCTCCAGTCTATCAGGGTGTTATTTGTTCTGATTAAGCATTCTTTGATGGAAAAACAAAATGTACAGGATTGGGGGATTACGTACAGGATCACATTTACAAACCTGCCTTGTGTTCTCATCTATGAGATCAAAAAAAGCTCTGATGGTAGCCAGGATCAATTCCTTGCACCTGAAAAACAGAATTATAAATTTAAATCTAGAAAGAAAATATCCAGGGGAATAAAGAGGAAGAGACAATACTATGCTGACACAACATCGCTGTATAATGTAAGAAGAATAGAGAACAGAGAGATGTTTGGTCAGTCAATTAACTTTTGTCTCATTTGCTTACCACACTATGGAGAGATGGTCTGTTGAGGCCCAAGCCCGAGGCACAGCTGAACTCTGTTTGGAGAAGGAATAGAGTTAAGACATTCTTTTGATATTTAGTATTTAAAAATACTAAGCATGTTTGTTGGCCTTTTTTTTTCCTGTAAATCTATTGAATACAGCTTGTACTGTAGACATCAGTACAAAGACATGTCATCAAAATAACACCAGCATTGCTGCAATTTGGGCACAAGGCATCACAACTGCCTTGGTGATGCCATGGGCATGTCACAGGAGGCTGAATGCTTACAGATCCACATATCACACATGGATCTATTTGGGTAATTAAGAAGATTTTCAGGGAAAGGGTTTGAAGAGAATTGCATCTTCAGACCAAAACCTTGTTTACTTCAGCAAAAATAAGAACTTGCAAAACAAAACGACTAAGGAAGTATCTATACTAGATAGAGGAGCCTTGTGGTGAAAGGACGAACTATGTTGAAGAATAAACTTACCAAAAAATCTTCAAAGACTGCTTCTATGGCTAATCTTACTTATTTTTGTAAGTGACCCTGGCAAATTAGAACAGAAATGTGCCAGTGAAGTCTGCTGCTGAAAAATCAAGGACATCCTTAAAATAAAGGATCATGAGAACATCGTGCAGACAGGGCTGGATGGTCTGGAGCTATATGTTTGTACAAGTGCACCTACTGCATTTAGGGACTAACATAAAAAACCTCCCATAAACAGGGATTCTCAGCTAGTAGTACAACTCAATTCAAGTAAACTATGAAGAACTATGAATTACAGCCACAAAGAAAAAAATAAAGCAAAACAAATCACTCCACCATGTTATGGTAACACAGTGTGCATCGTTATATCCAGATGACAAAACAATAAAGAACTGGCACCACTACATAGGGGATCTCATGCAAAATTCTGGTGATCAATGCTCAAGAGCAATGCAAGTGCAGCAGAAGCAGAGGAAGGCTACTAGGACAGAGTTAATCTTCTTAGCCTAGCAGAACTAGAGCTGAGATTATTTATGCACAAGCTTCTTCACAAAGAACAAGGAGGGAAACACTGATTAAACAGAAACTACTGCAGATAACTTTTCAAGTTGATGTCAGAACAAACCCACTTATAACCTGGCTTACTCACTAGATGAAAGTTGGAAGCTGCAATTTTTCTTTCAAACCCTACTGGGGAGTGTTTTCCAGTGTCTTTCATGAAGGCAACAGGTAGGTAGGAGGCACGGAATGAAAAATAAAACTACTTCTATGACATTGTTTGATTAACGCTGGAAAGAGATGCTTGTAAAAGCAGAAGGCTGGACTAGATGGTCCAGAAAATGCTAAGTTCTTCCAAAAATAAACAATCAGGGCAAAAAAAAAGGCGGCTGAATGACAGAGTTGTCCTTTTGTAATCAAATGAGAACTCTATACTTCTACGTTCCTTCTGTTAGTGTCCACATACACACCTCTTGCAAAATGCGAGAAAATGAAGACTGAGTTTAGAACAGAAAAGTGCAAGAAGGTGATGAAAAAGAAACAGCCCAAGCGACACTGCTTTCTGCTACATTAACTACTTAGAGCACTATGTGTTATATACTTTTTCACACATATTACTCATATTTTGTTTCACTAGACTACATATTCAGACTAAAATCACATACTGATACATGCATTACATAAATAGTTACTTAACACAGCTCCATGCAAAAGCAAAAAAAGTTTGTTTTTTGTTGTTGTTGTTTTTTTACCACAACAGATAAGGCACTGTCATGCTGACTCAGTCTTGGTAGAAAAGCCAGTCCTGAACGAACTTGGTAATCTCTGAATCCTCCCGCCACAGAAAGGGTAGTTAAATTTCTTAAATCTTGGGCCTTTAGAGTCCAGTGATTGTTTACAGCTGTATAAAAATCTGTAAGATAGATCACAATTAATGATAATTTCCACACATCTGCTTTAAATACAAACATACCATAAAAATGTTCAACTAGAAGTTTTTGTAAGCTCCCCTAAAGACATTCAAGATCCAAGCATCACTCTGTTTTAACTGCTGTTTTAACCCCATGAGGTAGCAGTTGGGAAAGACAGACACACTTCCTACGTTAGCTGAGCATTTACATTATTTAAGTAGCAAATCACAGGTTTATTTTAAGTACAGCTATAGTCCAGAAACAGCAATGAGGAAGTATTATAATCAGTTGTAGAAGATTAATACAAATATAATAAATCAAATCCAGCAGCTACAGATGATCCATTTCCTCTGGGTGCCATAAAGAACAAAGAAAATAAATGCCTACTCTTTTCCTTCACTAATTCCTTCAATATCTACAAGGAACAATTTTCACTTACATAGCATATATTTCATCAGCACTATTTAGTAAAATCTATCATTCTAATAACTTAACAGTACATAAATAATGACTGTACTTCTCTTATAGAGCAGATAATAAATTGCTGCTTTTATGAAAATACATTATGTAAAACATAATTTTATCTATATTCAACATTCCTTCTCCCTGACTGAGAGCAACAAGCATTAAATTTAACAACTTCCACAAAAATATCCCCATTTAGTCAATTTATTTTATATATAAAGTCATTCCAGAGGTCAAGTTTTACAAAAAAAGAAAGAATATCATGCTCTGCAGAGCTTATAAATTTAGTTACGTGCTCTACAGCTTATTAAGTTTATATTTAGACTCTCAGCCCCTTCACAGGAGCTCAAATCCACAAAGTCAATTTTATACCACACTTTCAGTAGCTGAGTGCTCTCAAGCAACCATCATAAGAAAGGAATAGATTAATGACAGTAAACAGAACAGTACATTTTGCACACAAAAGCTGCTGCAAGGCCACAGCAATTTGCAAGAATCTCACCTGTTAATGCTAGAGAAAAATCAGTAAAGAAACAGAACGTATTCAGGTAAATTGCAGTCCTTACCAGTAAGATATCTGTCCAAAGGCATTACAGGTGCAACATGAGGGGTAGCTTGTGTAATGAGGAGGTTTATAAGTTCGGGCTTAAAATTCTTCAGGGTAAGCAGTGCTCTTGCAACAAGACCACCCATGGAATGACCTACTATGGCGACGCTGGTTGGTGCAAATTCCTGACCCTTCAGCAAAGACCAGAGGGTAATGAGCATATCAAGAACAGATTTAGCATTAAACAAATCTCCTCTGGCTAACAGCTGTCCATTTTTCTCCTCAAATTCACTTGCATTCCCTCAAGGTTAATACTAATTAGAATGACACAAGCTAGCAGAAAACTTTTCTAGGAAAAACCAGATGGAAGGTGATGCTATACTACTACTACAATAAGTTAGGGAAAATTTAATGCTCTGCTACAAAAAGGCACGTATTTCAATGGAAGAATTTGTTTTGAAACAACATAAAACCTAACCCAGACTTTGGGATTATCACAAGCAGTACAAACCTATTAAAACAGAGTATTTCTCCCTTCTATCATTGGCATGTTCAATACATCATAAACCGTCCCTCCTTATTCAACGTTCTTCTGTTTCCAATCAGAACAGACAGGTCAGCATTCCATTCAGAAACAAAAGTAAATAGTTTAGAATATGTCACTCCTTACCTTGTACAACTTAAGAATTACTTTTAGGCATTCATGCACAAATTTGGTCTGCCGTTGCAGAGTACCACCATACAATGCAACCAACTCCTCATTAAAGTTGACACTGAAGAAATTAAAATGATACTTGAAGTCAAGATCCTCTGCCTTTCTAAGAGCGATGGAGCCAAGAGAACGCACTAGGAAAAGAAATCACATCAATTAAGCAGCGACCATTAGACAATCCTTACATCATAATTCATACATAGACACATAAATATGTCATCTATTAACAAATGCTATCTTAAATGTATAATTAAACTCAAGTCTTACATAAAAAAGAGGATGAAAAACACATTCAAATGTGTTCAAAAACATTCAAATGTTTTTCTAAATGCAATCCGACTTTGTGTCACAAAAGCTGACTTGAATATATAAATAAATAGAACAATCAGCTGGCCAAAGACAGTACCAAATTGCTAAACGGACAATGGAAAATTTATCTTCTGTTTTTGTAAGAATTCTTGTAATACAAAGAACTATTAGTAAATAATTATAATAAAAGCCTACAGAAGAAGGTGGAAAAGAATACATCTGATGAGATGGCAAAGAAAGTTGCAGTGAACTAGCAAGAACTGCTGCTCTCAGCAGCTGACTACATAGCCACAATGTCTAAATCAGATATAAGATCAATGATTATGCTTCTCTTCCTAAAGACTTCACTCGCACCTTATCACCAAGAGGGCGAGAATGCAAAATGCAGAAATCCCTCAGCTCTGCAGACAATACTCTTGCTAGGGCTTTCTAAAATTTCTTGAGGACCATCAACTTTTAGAACAACATTTCCAATGGAGAGGAAAATGAAAGCACAAAGAACACTTTTCACACCTGATATCTTGAGGGAGAAAATGCCCTGTTAACAAGGCCTTGCTTCTGACCTGTCATCCACCCGGGCTGCTGCTTAATACAGCCTTCATTCACAGTGCAGAACTCTCACTGCGTTCCACATCTGTGACAGGTTCCTAACTAGAACTCAGGATCTCTAACTTCCCAGTTTCAGGTTCATTCCCAATATTTCAACCAGACTATCATCCTGCACTCGAAAGCTGAATTTTGGAAATTTTAAAAGCTTGGTTTCAGTGCCCATGAAAGATAATGAAATCTCATCTTTGAGAAGTGCCCAGAACACACCAAAGGAGAAGCCCAGCAGCACTTCCGCTTTCACTTCTCAGCAAACATGAGCACAGTTTCAAAAAGCTTGTGAATAACAGTTAGCAGCAACTCTGCTCTGCAGCAAGGCACCAGGCTTAAAAGGTATTGTCCCATAATAAATACTAAATCAAATATGAATTCTCATGCTAAATCCTCTTAAAGCAAAAAAAAAAAACAACTCCACCACCACCAACACAACAGTAACCTATTCTGAGCCACTGATGAAAGCAGAACAGAATTATTTCAACAAAGATTTTGAAAAATGAGCCCAGCTTACTGCCAGTCTCCTTAAATCAATTTCTCAAAACAAAGAATAGATTTTAGAGGCCCTACTGTAAAGCAGCATGTTATCTGTGGCATGTAACAGTACTGCAACTCACCAAACTTGTTCTTCGTACCTCCCCTGCACGCAGGTACCATTCTATTTCCTGTTCTGCCATGTTTTTGAGACAGTATTGCTTCACAGCAGCTTTGCAATACATTACAGGCCATCAGTTTTCCATACGGTATCTCCCATTATCATGATATTTATAACCTCCTCTGGATATTATTTTCTCTACAAGTCTGTAAGCATTTACAGGAAGTAAAACACTTTGCTTGAAACTGACCCGGACTAATAAAGATTTTCCCTGCCATAAGCAGATTGATGTTACCGTCCCTGCTGATGCTATTTCAAATAGAAAACCCCTTGCCATCACCTAATGCGTAACTACTCTGCAGATGGGCTGTAATTTACCAAAGGCTTACCTTGTTTGTAACTGCCAGCATTTCCAGGAAGAAAGAGAATTGGAATGCCCGTCAATACCAGATTCTTGTTTTCTTCAGCATAATTCCCTTCTCCATAGAGGTAGAGCTCATACGCTGGATATCGTCTGGCTGTTTTCTTCGGTAATTTTATTTTCTGTTGCAAAAGAAAAATGCAGCACGGAATTAAAATACTACCTTTGAGGACACATGAACTCAATACAAAGGAGGCGGCCTGCACCCAGTAACAAGGCGTAGGGGCTCCAGACTTACTGAGGCGCTGCTGATGCAGATTGGACTATCAGCATGCTCTCATTACAATGTATCCTGCATGAAAGCCGTGAACATGAAGACCCTGACGCCTGGAAGTTCACCCAGTCACAGAAAACTAAGTAACATTTGTTTCTTGGAGAAAAGGCAGCTGCAGGGTGACCTCATTGCAGCCTTTCAATACCTAAAGGGAGCCTACAAACAGGAGGGGAACCAACTGGTTGAAAGGGTAGATCACTGTAGGACAAGGGGAAATGGTTTTAAGCTGAGGGAGGGAAGATTTGGGTTGGATGTCAGGGGGAAGTTCTTTACAGAGAGAGTGAAGTGCTGCAACAGGCTGCCCAGAGAGGTTGTGGATGCCCCGTCCCTAGAAGTATTCAAGGCCAGGTTGGATGGGGCCCTGGGCAGCCTGGTCTAGGATTAAATGGGGAGGTTGGTGGCCCTGCCTGTGGCAGGGGGTTGGAGATTCATGATCCTTGAGGTCCCTTCCAACCCTGGCCATTCTGTGATTCTGTTTCTGAACGCAGTCTTAAGCTTAAAGGAACCAAACTCTGACACCCAGCTCCTAGGAACACTTGCTGACTTTAACTGGATTTAAACAGCATGACTGCAATTACAATTCCGCAGTTGCACACTCCAAGCAAGCCTTGCCTTGTGCCTCAGGTGAAAAAAGTGTTAAACCATAAATGCGTCTCCCAGGACAAGAGATTTGAGACCAGGAACTGGGACATCTGTGTGATCCAAATTACTTATTTTTAATGCCGTTGGAT
This sequence comes from Centrocercus urophasianus, assembly GCF_019232065.1. NCBI lineage: Eukaryota > Metazoa > Chordata > Aves > Galliformes > Phasianidae > Centrocercus > Centrocercus urophasianus. Next base: position 9,623,040 of record NW_024884756.1, read on the forward strand.
GATTCTGGAGTCGTGTCCAGCATCACACAACTCAGAACAACCCTGCACTATTTGATGCAGCACTGAGGCTGAATCTCTAGAGTGTGACTATTGAAGTGACAGCGATTTCTGTGAGGGGAAAACCACACAGGGAGCAGGAACTGTCTCCAGTGATTCTTACGGAGACATCATCTGTAACGCGAACTTAAACAACAGAGCTAACGGCGTGAACATGGCTGAGCAGAAAGAAAGAAGCCCGTATCAACCTGAGGAGTTCTAGTCTTTGGAGTCAGTCGGTTGGGCCACAGACACACACTTGTACACTTGTAAAATCTCAAGAGCCAATTTACAGCCAACTGATATCCTAAAATGTTGTATTTCTTGTATTTAAAAAAATCAAACTAACTGAAAAACCGACCCACACCACACTGAACACTGCACTACAAGTTCCCAAAGAGCAAAGAACAAAACCTCGTGGAACCTGATGTCTTGCTTAAAGCTCAGAGCAGGGAGTCACAGCTCTCACAGCCCTGTTGACACTGCTCTAAACTAGATAAGCAGTAAGCAAGAAAACATCTAATTCACTTCCCTATAGATATTGATTGGTTTGTAATTTCAGGTTTCCAAGATAAAGATTTATAACATTTCTAGAAATACAAAGACATTACTTATAGCTCTCACTTACTTATGTTACCATCCATGGCACATCAGAGACAAATATAATTTAAAATATGTTAAGGTGCAATTTTTGTCTTAAGGAAACATTTTATTTTATGCAGCAAGAAAAAAATTAAACTCAGTTTTGCATCAAAAAATGTCTCTAAGGTCTCTGTTGTGAGCTTTGCCTACACAGAAGCAGCTCTGCCTCAGTTTCCTCTCAGCTGTGCCTATGGGGAAGCTGTACTTCTCTCCCCCATGTATCACTCCTCCCTTCCCCTCCTATTCTCTGTCTGTTCCTCCTTAACTGAGGACCATTTCCTTTCTCCCTCAGTTTTCAAACTGTTTGCCATACCAGCTATTGGCAACACCCCCCCTTATGGTCTTCGATGCACATTTGTAATAGAAGATTAAGATATATCTCAAGTTTTCTCTAATGTGCTATATGTATACGTATACATATATCACATTATAAATACACACAAATAGTCGTAATTCCTTCACTCTGAACAAAAACCACTGGGCTCTGTTCAGGCCTGACGCTTGCAGATCACCCATACAATCTCCTTTTTCAAAGGCATTCAGGTTTCCATGCAAAAAAAAGCACAGACCCATCCTTGCATTAAGTGAAACAAGCCTTCATTAGTAAGCTAAATACACTTCCCAACTGGCCAAATAATCTGTTCAGCTGCTCCTCCACAGCACCATTCTGGTTTGTCGAAAGCTTTCAGGTAACATAAAAGCCAAACAAACTGTCACCTTCAGGTCAACATCCCAAGTAAAAACCTACACAAACCATGAGAACTGTACAGCCACAATATTGTTTTTTTTTTCCTGCAAATTGAGGAGCCCCACTATTACAACAGTATGGTGACAGAGCCCAAGTGTGAAGCAGGTAGCCCTGTTCCATGTGGGGGTTTTAGGTCTTGAATTCCCAGGACCTCAACTACATAATTTGGTGTAATGAGTTACAGCAATTTGTTACAATGTCAATGTAGGCTTCCTTTTTCATCTTACTTCCATGGAAATAAGGTGTATGGGAAATAGCCCTCCATACCAACTTTGGAATCTCTCACTGAGGTGAGCCCAGCAGGACAAGTATTGGTTATATTCAAATGTTGTGGTTTACAACTCGGGGCGGGGGGGGGAAGGGGGGGGGGGAAGGAGGGAGGGAAGAAAAAAAAAAAAAGAGAGAAAGAAAAAGGTTAAGAAGAAAAAAAAAAATCCATGCCAATATTCTTCTACTTGGCATTAGCTCAACAGCGAGCTGTTAGAAAAACATGGATTCCAGAAAATCAAACCTACTGTGCTTCAGTGTTCAAGGAACTGCCTGTTGTGTAATGCAACACCCAAACCAGAAAGAACAAGCACCTCTACCTGATAGTTTTGCCTGGTAACGTCACACCAATGGCAGCACTGCAAAGTCCACACGTTAAAATGAAAACAAACAACCCCTCCAAGAACAAACAGGTAGCTGAAAGGTACGATGACTTCACTAACCCAAACAAGTTGATATTCTCCTCCGGAAGCACTGCTTTCCACACAGTCAGAGAGCTTACTCTGGGAGCAGTTGCTGTGAGAGGCAGCAGCACAGCCAGATGTGATGTGCATGGCTCCACATGGAGCTGCTGCCACTTCCCTGTCCCTGTGCTCATCCAGGGCCTCACACTTCTTACAGCACAGAACCTATGTCATGGAGAATACAAGCACTGGCATGGCAAGTAAACACAGAAGGTGTGTGCTGGCAGATGGTAATTTCAGGCTACGCCTGATAACATCCAGATGTTGTGGCCAGCAGGGTCAGGGAGGTGATTGTCCCCTTCTTCTCTGCCCTCATGAGGCCCCATCTGGAGTACTGTATTCATTGGGTCCCCCAGTGCAGGAAGGATCCCAAGCTGTTGGAATGGGTCTACAGAAGGGCCATGAGGATGATCAGAGGGCTGGAGCACCTCTCCTATGAGGACAGGCTAAGAGAGTTGGGCTCATTCAGCCTGCAGAAAAGGAGGCTCTGGGGAGACTTGATACAGAGTCCTTCCTTAAAGGAAGCTTACATGCAGCAGAAAAATCAATTCTAAACACAGGTAGGTAATGACAGGACAAGAAGGAAGAGTTTTAAGCTGAGAAAAGGAAGACACAGATTGGATGCGAGTGGGAAATTTTTCCACTCAGAGTGGTGATGCGCTGGCACAGCTGCCCAGAGGAGTTGTGGGTGCCCCATCCTGGAGCCGTTCAGGGCCATGCTAATTGGGGCCCTGAGCATCCTGAGCTGGTGGCTGGCAGCCTGCCCACAGCAGGGGTTGGAAGCAGGTGATCTTTGAGGTCCCTTCCGACACAAACCATTCTAGGATTTTGCCAGTAACTTTGATTTGGTGGCTTCAGACTGAACCTGAAGTAGAGTCTGGCTACCAGGAGACCTCAAAATTTACTGCATGATGTTTAAGTGTTTGCATTCTTTGTGAGCACGGTAGAGTAAAATTGTTCAAGCAGCTCCCTTCTGGATGCCACCATCGACACGACCTGACCATACCAAGGTTACCAGACACACATTAACTGATCCAAAATGAACGCGCTGCTTCAGTACAGCAGATTTCCAAAGAGATTTTTACAAAGGCTTCGTCAGCAAAGCCCCATCAGGCGCGTAGCCCTCCCAGCTGCCGGCAGCGCCCACCTGAGCGCCTCTGCTCGCCGACCCGAGGCACGGGCTGACGGCTGAGCTTCCCCCTCCTCACACAGCCGCCCGGCACCCCGCAGAGCACGGAAGGACCGTGAGACGGAACGAGCCTCGGCCTGCGGGCACCGACGGCCCCCCACGGTGCTGACGGAGCACCTGGCCGACCAATTTCTCTTACACAGGAGGAACGCGCCTCTGACTGGTCTCTCCGCGACCACAAATCACACGCCTATAACTACCAGGTGGAGGAAAAAGCAGCAATCTTTGGTCTTCTTTTGCGCAGGTGACAGCACTACACATAACCCCACAGGTAGATGGCTATTTTCTAGCGGCTCAGGGCGCACCGCCCACCCCCACAACTCGCCCAGGCTGCAGCCCCCTTCCCAACAGCAGCACGCCGGGCACACGCGAGTTCGGAGCCGCCAGCAGCCGTCCCCCTGCAGCCGCCTTCGACCGCACGAAGGGGCCGAGGAGAGCCGCCCCCGGCCGCGCCCCGGCGGAGCGGTGAGGCCCCGACAGCCGCGGGGCGGCGCGATGCCGCCTCACCCGCCCGGCAGCCGCCACCTGTTACGCCATCGCCGCCTCCCTCCCCGCGCAGCTCCCGCTCACCAGGTACTCGGGGTACTCGTACATGTAGGTCATGCTGCACCGGTTCTCCTCGTAAACGAACAGCACGTCCCGCACCCCCAGCAGCACCAGCGCCGCCAGAGCCCCGTACAGCACCGCCGCCACGCCGGGCAGCCGCCGGCCGGCCCGCCCCATGGTGCCCCGCCACGCTGAGCTGCGAAGCGGCGCGGAGGCCGCCTCTCCTCGCTAGCCGTCCGCGCGCAGACACGGCGGGGCGGGGCCGGCACCGCCCGGGAGGCGGAGCGGGCGGCCGCCATCTTGGGAAGGGCGTGCGCTGAGCCGGCGCTTCCTCACAGGTCCGCCCGTGGCGGGGCGGCCGCGCGTGCCGTGATGGGGAGCTCAGGGCGCGCTGCCGCCGCCGCCTTCTGCTCAGTGGCGCGTGGGAAAACCACCGTCCCGGCATCGCGGGAGCGGGGCCGCTTCCCGTTCTTTAAACGAAGCGCCCTCGGAGCACCGCCCCCGCGCTGAATATGTACGCGTGTTCCCCTCCTTTGAATAAACAAACAAAACGTACTCCGTTTTTCCGACAGTATTTGTACCATTTTTATTTGTAAAAATAACCATCTGAATGCATATCAAGTGTAGTTCACGGGTGGGGTTTCTCGTTACATTAATACAGCATTCAGTAGTTGAAAGGAGTTAACAAACTGTGCTTGAGAGGGGCGGGCTGAGGCGCCGCATCCTGCCTCGGGAATACGGGACGTCGAGCCGAGGGCCGCCGTTTACAAAAGAAAACAATACCGACAGAACCCCACCGAAACAATGCAACAACATTTCATATCGTTTATTACAAACGTTATGCAAAATATAACACTGGCACCAGATTCGTATCACCGTGGGTTGTAAGGATATATTGCACATGCTAAAGCATAAGATATGAGACAAAACCTACAAAACATGAGATATTGGCTTTAATATGTAATCACTGCATACAAACGCATAAAGTCACATTTACACGCACACTCGGATTGTCACTAGTTTCAAACGCCCTTTCCTATAACACTGACCTAAGGTTTACTTTGTGTAATAAGAAAGCCTTTTCAGCACTGCAAAAATTAGACGTTATTCCTATAGAAATTTAGCATATCGATTTTCATTTCAATGCAGGTAGAACATACGAAAAGGAGAAACACTTTGTACATTCAAAGAAGGTTTGAAATGAAAATTTACTGGTGATATATTGCTTCTGTAACACTCAAATGAGGAAAAAAAAGAAAAAAAAAAAAAAAGACAACTTCCACAAAACATTTCCATCATACGCAAATATAAAAAGGCACTCTAATATTTCTTACAAGACTAAGAATAAAAATCACAATTTCTTTTTTAAAATCATCGTCAAGATACACAACCGAGTTTCTCAACAGTACAATGGATAAACGGTTCATTTCATGTGTTTGTCCTCCTTTCATCATCTGGCAGTGGTTTACTGCATAAAAGTACCAAACACATTATGGTGCCCTTTTAGTAGCGATGAGCAGAAATCCCCTGAGCTATTTCACAGCAATTCAGGCAGTCCGGAGGTTGTAACTCAGTATCTGTGAGAGAGACACGGACCCAATCCCGCCATGGATTCCACCTGCGACTGTGGTTAAAACACAGGATGGGACCATCCTGCTAATAAAGCTGGGCAGGCTGCTGCCCGTCCCAAACACTCACTGTTTGGTGCAGATACAGCAGTAGTCCACGTACTGCAAATTGCAGGATCCGGGGTTAAGTGCAACAATTATGTGTGATTAACTCTACCCTCGTACAACGTCCACAGAAAGGCAAGGTAATTATTTACAAGAGTAAAATTATTCCCATGCCCTAAATAACTGCTACAAGCGATAAATTATATTACAGCTTAACGTACTGGCATACATGAAAAGGGATTCTGGCAACTCAGGTGAGATCTGAGGCAGGCCAATGCTGCGTACATCCAAGCGCCTTGCTCCTGTCCCTTCTCCTAAGAACACCATGCTCAGAACACGGCTTTCCCAATGCCCTTAGGATGCCAACAGATCACACTTTTCCAAGACTTCTGGAGTATTGCGTACTTACATCATCACTGGGTTACAGAAATGATTTCTCAGTTAAGTTTAGATTTGATTCCCAGAAGGTACAAATTAATTCAGTAATCACCTATGCTTCTGTAACACTGCATCCATCGTAAGCAGCAGCACATATTGCACTACCTGTTACCAGAGTTAGGAGGTATTGCAAACACACAGAAATATTTTCAGTAACTGTGTGGCAGTGAGTAAAAATACTGGTTTTTATTTTCTTTTTGAATGCCTGCTTCAGATAAGACAACATCCCCCTCGAAAAGAGGACTGGTTTTCTCCAAATGAAATGATTTCATATAGGATAACATCTCTCTGCATTTCAGGGTTGGACTATGATTAAGCTCTGTTTAAAGTAAGATGAAGGTGCTGCCTATCAGGCAGGTGCCAGCCATTTCCCATTGGTTTGTTCATTTTAAATGCCATCCTTCCACAAAACAAAAGTAGTAAAACATGGGATTTCCATTCATTTCTAAGCAGACACCACTGAAAACCAACAACTGTCTCTTATTTTCAGTGCTTGAAGTGAGGTGGTTATTGCTATTTTGCAGCTTTTACAAGCTAAAACTTTGAATAAAGTCAATGATAAAAATGTTCTGTGCTATTTCTGAGGAGGAAACCACAGTTTCAGGTGCTCTGTCATTCTACTGCAGAAAAGGCAGGGTTCAGGGAAAATATCATTATCCTCACAGAGCTGCCTCTCAGGATTTTTTGTTGCAATTGTTGGAAATGAATTATTGTTCAAGAAAAGAATGCTTAATTTTAGCAAGGCAAAATGAACAATATATCATTTTTCTAACTGAAGAACTGAAGTTTGCAGACAGCTTTTACACAGTTCAGTGGAACACAGCTAAAAACTGCAACTAAACTAGAAATCCCTACTGTTCATTTACCCTGCCAAAAGTGTACACTGAAGCAGCAGCTCTTCTCCCTCTCCCTCCAAAGACTTAGGCCTGCAGACATTCTGAGCATGGATCACTGGAACTTTAACATCCCACTCTATGCTATATTACCCTTTTCCTCTTTCCTGTGGCTGTACAGTGTTCTCTCACTTGTCTAGCAATGTTTTGGATCCCTTTCTTATGCTCTTAAATGATCATGCATTTTACCAATATAGCCTGTGGACTTCATCTTTGTATTCCAAGTGGTAAGATGGGTGCACTTCCCAAGTGCATAACTCCCTTCTTTCCACTCAGGCCATCACTCCTGCCTCGATTCACATTTAATTTTGCATTATGCTGAAAAATATGCACAAATACTACCATAGAGAAAAAGCTATAGTTATTTTTCCTGGGCATTTGTTTCGTTTCAAATAAATATAAACACATTTACATTAAAAGCATATGAACATTTTCCTTAGCCTGGAAAAAAAAAAAAAAATAACAACAAAAAAAGAACAAACCTGTGGTCAACACATTGTTAGTTACAAATGTCATCTTGAAACCTGTGTCATAAAATGTAAAATTCACTCAAGACTAGTCATTACCTCAAAAGTTTATATTTTTGTGGTTTAGAAAAGCTACTTCATTATGTCACTCACATTTGAAGAAAAAATAAAAGCAATAAAGTCTTCCATTTATTCACTGAAGCATTTTGGTCCTCTTGGTAGAGCTGGTTAGTTTGGATAGGCGTTTGTTTTGTTTATAAAGTCTCATTCTTCCTTTTGTACATCTGTTGTAGAAGAGGGTCGGGGTCCATTTGACCTAGAAACTTTGGCAGAAGGAGTAAACATATTCACAAAGCTGACATTGCTTTCAAAGCTGGTGACAAAAGGCTCTTAGAGTGCATCTCCAATCCCCTGCCTGGTCCATTTTTGTTTTCTCTCCTGTTTGGTATTTCAACTTTTGGTGTTACGCTTTCATTGCTTTACCTTTGTTCTGTCAATCCAAACAGTGGCAAAAGTGTTTTAAAAATCAATACTGTCTACAGTAAAAACAAGGTATTTAAGCATAGGAAAAAAAAAAATCCCTTGAAGTTGGCAAGACATCATAAACCTTTACGTACACCTTTGCCTACACCTGATTTTTCATTTCTGTTCTGATACTAGCTAGATTCCTGGTTAACAGCTCAGGTGACAGAAACTTCTATTGACCTTAATTCCTTAATTCTGTAGTGCAAATCAACTGTTCATGCTTGTGCTGAATTGAGGTGTGGGGGGGGAGGACCAAGCCATTTCCATTTTCCACAAGTGGTTCCACTAACATCAGTGGGACATATGTTAAGACAAGTAGAATTTGGCCTGAAGAGTTTATATTTTTCTGATTGTGTGCTGTAACTAATAACTGTAAAAAAGTGCCTTCTGTACGTTTAAGTGCTTAATGCATGCGGAATGTAAAACATTTCTTTTCCTGTAAAAAAGTAATACAGGCAGATTTAAGATTTACAACTTTACCTTTGGTTTGTGTGGAAAAAAAATACCTAATTATTAGAGCCCCTGGAACTAAGAAACAGACAAATAGAGAAAAATGATGATGCTATGAAGGCTACGTTGGAAACACATTTGTGTACTAATAGTACAGCTAAATCACTTAAGTACCTTTTACAAACAATTCCCTGTTTAATTGTGCTGTCAAAAAGAAAAAAAAGGCATTTTCTTTCTCTCTTTTTTTTTTTTTTTTTTTTTTCTTTTTCTTTTTTTTTTTTAATACTTGAAGTTAGAGGTAGAGACTTTCCACAGGGGCACTTAGGGCCTAAAGAAAACACGAGGAAGACAAAAAGCCACAGAACAGTAATGGGAATACGTTCCAGTAAATGCCCCCAACTTGGTTATTTAAAGGCTTAATTCTCATCAGCACTACAAATCTCAACACCTACTTGTCAAGAGTCATAGTTAAGAATATCGCAGTGGGATTTAAGCTGTCTTAAAAGAAAAAACAAAAACAGAAACTGAAAGGAAATAGCAATGAAATAAAATTTTTTGAATACCAAAAAGTCAAAATGTTTCAGAATCAGAATCATTTTCATTGTACCCATCCTCTGTTCCTAGGTTATTACTCAAGGGCTTATTGTAAGAGTTAATGCTACCCATAGCGGTGCCATCGCAGAGATGCGTCCTGCCCAAACTGTCTTTTTTATAACAAGCGAAGTTGAAAGCCGTCATTGAACTGGAAGGAGAAAAAGGCATCATGGTAGCCAAAATGAGTGCCAGGCAGTCAGCCACGTCTTTGTTAGGAGCGCAAGCCAGGGCTGGCGTATGACCTGGGCACAAACGCAGACAAGGCAACGGTTAGTACTAAGGGTACTGAGAATGGCACTGAGCAATCCTCATATACATCTCTAGAGCACTTTGTAGGCAGGAGATGTATGTCCAGTTACAGTCACATGCCAAGCAGCAGGGGTGTGTTACTGTTCTCAAATTAGACATGCTGGGAAGATACACACTTCGTAGAGCATTTAAATCGCTGTGACCACAAGCACTGCTTTTTTTAAATCAAGGCAAACAGACTCCACAACAATATAAATAAAAGCACTTGCCAAACATGATTCTACAGCACAAACAATACGGTGGATACAGAACACGGGTGTACAGCAACACAGACAGAAACTGGCTTCAGTTTCTGCACAGATGAACAAGTCTCATTCTGAGAACAACGGCTTTCATTGAAACATGACAGATATTAGTTTAATCATATTTTGAAGTAATAAGCAAACAATTTCAAAGACTGGTCGGTTGAGAACATACTCAACTCAGAGAATTTATTTAGGAATTAAATTTAAGAAACGAATTAGATCAGCACACGTGGTACATGTACAGCAAGTAGGACTATCTGGATATTTTTCACAATTTGCATTATGTTAGAAGAACAATGACTGTATTCAGTAAGCATGGCCTATGTTTTGTAATGTGAAGTTAAAATAATACTGGTATCAGTAACTCTAAGAACGGGGAGCCATCAAGTTTGCTTTCACTGCAGTTTAACTTTGCTCCTGTTCAAGTGCTTCCCCAAATCAGCTCTTCACATACACACATCTTTGAAATGGATGTGCTGATTCTGCTTTCTATCTATCAGTTTTACACATTGCTATGTAGTACTTCAGGACTTTCCAACAACTCCTCTATTCTAAGTGCAAAGAGTTCTTTTGCAGATTGCTGCAATATTAATCTAAAGCAATGACCTCCACTGATATCCTACTGCCTCAAATAAGCTGAAAACATCTGCAGCAGGTGAGTTTGAGAACAGCTTTGCAGCAAACTACCCACACTCAGGCATCAACAGCAGTGAATAAATACTCTCAATAGAACTCCCTCTTCTACTGTGTTCCAAGTGCAAGTGTTCTTTAGAACTATACTTTTACTAAGATTGTACTTAAATTTTTCTCTTCTGCTCTGCGTAAGCAGCTACTCTTAAAAAAATCAAGCTAGTATCAACTTTAAACTTAATTTTCACTCATTACATACATGCAAATTGCCTAGATCTTCATGTATGATTTTACCTATAAAAAACTATGGTTAGAAGCTATCCCGGTTCACTTTCCTGTCCCCTTTCTCTAAATGAGGTTAGGGCCAGATGACTTCTGCAGGACTCCTTCATGCAAGTCCATCTGGTAGCATCTGGTTAACAATAAATACCACTCTGCCCTTTTCATCCATAGATCTCAAAATGTCTTGCAATAATGACTAAGTAGCAGTATTGTTGCTTTACAGATACAGCAAGATGGAAGTACTGAATTGTTACATTAATGCCATGAAGTCCGTATTTTAAGAGAAAGCAGCATATTTCAGGAAGACATTTTGTAATAAAAAATAGAAGCACAACCCTCTATAGACTCTGTAATGTTTAAGGAAGGACTTCATTGAGATCTGAAATAAAATTATCAGATTTATTAACTCATCATTTATTTTAGGAGGCAACAGTAATTCATTTGCATCTTGGGTTAGGTCAGACAGTTGAAAACGACAAGTATTGCTCTCAGAATGAACCAGGACACAATCAAACAAATGATGATGATTTTCTTCCTACCCATTAAAACATGCGCTGATTGAATGCATAATCCTTAATTCTTCTGCAAGGAGTCAGAATTATCCGGCGCCACTTGCATGTTTAGGAAATTCAAGTTACCACTGCACTCAAGCATTAAAAAAGACTAGCTGTTGACAGTACATGCAAAATGAACAGTAAAAGGGACCACTGTGATGTTGAGGATACATTTTTATATTAAAAAAAAAAAAAGTGTCCTTTTTAATATACTCACACAGCTCACTGTCTGTTCTTGGAAGAATATAAGCATCAATGACGCCTTCAAGCTTTTAAGTCTATTGCTTCAGTCTGTGGTAAAATTACATGATAGGCACCTACTGAAGATTGTCTGAGTGTATTATTTACTTACCATTTTCATCTACTGCTAGGACACATGCCCCTTTCGCTAGTAACTCCTCAACTACCATCTTTAAGCCATTACGTGCAGCAATATGGAGAGGTCTACAAAGCAAAACAACAAAACTCAAGTTTATTTTAAAATAATTATTCTAAGGAAAGCTAGGTTGCTCCTGTTTAGAAACAGCTAATGGGAGAGGAAGAACAACTGCAAATTGAAGGGTGGGAGGGAAGGGAAACGAGCTAAGGACAAATGGATTCATCAGCAAGCACTAAATCAACTGCCTGAGCTCGTGGTTAAATCTTCTGCTGTGGGATCCCTCCATTCCACTCAAATACTTGCAGCTGGAGTAAGAACATTGATGGCTACAACTCTGCTAGTAATGTGCAGTATGGAAAGCAGTTGTACATAAAATATGACCTCAAATAATTTGAAAAATTAAATGTAAAACCTTAGATTGATTAAAGTGAATCTTGAAATAGAAAATCAAACAGGTAGATGTATGCTTATACAGTCACATTACGAAACGACATTTTGATACAGTGTTCAAATAAATGACCTCGTATTTTCCACCAGATCACGTATACAAGGAGCATTAAAGAAGTCAAAAGTGAGAATGCAATATAAATGCAGTGTTGTCAAGGGCAAGCACTTAAAAAAATAGTAAGAAATCTAATTTTATCTAGAAAAAAATCCAAGACGTGAAATTGAGAAGCTAAATCAGAATCTTCTGGAAAGTCAATTGGACTTGAGAGGATCAGGCAATACTTACGTCTGCAGTGAATTATTTTTTGCATTAATAAGGCTCTGTTCTTGTATCTTGTCAAGTATTAACAAGGCACATTTTTCATGACCCTAGTTGGAAACAAATAACTGTATTAATTTAATGAGAAGTTTAAAATTGAGGCAAAATAAATGTTATATACAAATGTGAAGTGTAAAATTTTATTTAAAATACAGAACGTTAAAATCAGTTTATAAGAATCTGTAATAGGTGAACTGTAAAAGCCCTATTGCACCATTTACAAACTGCCATTACTAGAATGTTTAGCACATTTACAGACGTAGGCAGTCATCTGTCTTTCAGCCCTCCACTCATGCAGAACTCACCTTCTCAGCTTACAGAAAGACTTGAATTTCCCTCAAGAGAAATTATTCAAGTGATTACTACAACTACACAATAACAGAGAAAATGAGGGTTTAATCTCAAAAACTAACCTGTACTTCCTAGGATTTTTAAATGCCTTCCCATGCTATTAATGAATTATAAACTATAAAAGCTCTTCAGCATCAGAGCTCTGTGATGATCGAACAGGCAATAACAGACCAGAGCCTTATTTCTGAGACCCTGGTAGCCTGAAGGACCTTAAAAATTCCATGAAGTTCAGATGTCTACAGAAACTGGAGTGACGCTATCTGGAATCCCATCTCTGAACAGGAGCAGAAGAAAAGTCTTGGAAGAGGGAATGCCATGGACACTTTGTTTTTATTTTTTGCCAAGACAGGCAACAGCAGTAGCAATTGGAACCAGTGGGAAAAAAAAGGAGGGAGAAAAGACATCAGCATCAACCTTATCAGTGCCCCTACTTTTACTGTTGCAGAATTCAAGATAAAATTCTGGGTCCCTTTCACAGAATTTGGAGAAAAAGAATAAATATATATCTGTTTTTTCTTGTTGTTTTTTCCATTGTCCCTATGTTAAGCTATTTTACAGTAATATTGTTCAGTAAAAATATCAAAGGATTTTCAATTATTTCTCTTAGTGTCACTTATGTTTCAGTTGTCTTAAGAGACACTCATATTTCTCCATTTACTAAGTCTGGAAACAGACTTGTAAAGAAGCTCAATACAGTGTTCTCACCACAAGTCTGACCATCACATTTCTATTGTGGAATTTTTTTTTTTTAGAAGGCACACCGACACAAGAGACTGAAAATTACAGAAGCGCACAGTGGTCTTCAACTTACTTTACTGCTAGCCAAGTGCAAAGATGTATTCAAGTCCTTATCTCTTAATGTCAGGTCAGCCTTGGCAATATTCACCAAAAAGTCTGAAATTTAGAACATAAATCAATGAACAAATGCAATGGGCAAAGAAGCATGTGAAAACAGAGGAAAAAAAATTTCCAACTTGTTACTCTTTCCAATATGTGCGTGCTTACGTGCTAAGCCTTGATGCAGCTTAAGCTTTATGAGCATGAAGTGAAAATAACGGTAGACATGAGAATAATCTTGTGCAGTTAATCTGCAACCAAAGGCAGACCTCATATTTGAACAAAGATGAATCTATGCTTGACAGTTTGAGACAAAATGAACTTCCCCATTTGCAGGTCAGCAAGTTCTGCCTGAGTCACCTCCTGAGAACAGCTCGGGGTCTTGCCCTGAGAGGACTAAGTGGATATAAAGAATTCAGGGTGCAGCCCGCGCTGTCAAAGCTAGAGGAAAGAGAGTTCTGTTAAGTCAGTACAGCTGCAATCCCTATGCCTCAGGTATTCTAGCCAGGAAGCAACAAGACTCCCTATAACATAACAGAAAGAGAGATAACACTTAAATCTTTTTCACACATGCAGTTTTCCTGCAGTTTTAAAATTAAGGAAGTAGTCAGGAGAAAAGGATTACTACTCCCTTCATGTTCTGAGTGCATTACAGTGCTCCCTTTGGAGGAAATAAAACTCAGGTTAATGCAAAGCTTCGCAAACACCGCAGAAGGAAGAAGAAATATTTTCTTCTTAACAGCGTAAAAGTAGAATTTCTGAGCAGGGCTGTAAGAAGCTTTCCCTTTCTTAGTTTTCCCAGGAAAAAATGATCATCTGCTTGAAAATCAGTGGCCTCAGTCACGCTCACCCTGAAGATAAGCTGGGGCAAGGATGCACTTACCAACAGCACCCACATGACCGTTCTGAGCTGCCATCATGAGAGCTGTTTTCCCTGCATGATCCACAGCATTCACTTGAGCGCTGTGACTCAGGAGGAGCTGGAGGCACTCCACGTGATCCGCAAAGGCTGCTGCGTGAAGGGGCGTCCTGTGGGGCAGAGTCACACAGCCACAGCTGTTACCAAAGAATTACAATATTCCCGTTTGTTTGCCTGAAACTGCAAGACGTTCTGAATCCTCCTAAACATTCTCACCAGGGGGAAGTTATAGTGGCAACATCCAAAACAAGTTAAACTGTATTTACAGTGTTTGTCCAAGGAACTTTATGTAAGTGTATACATATGGTGAGATTATCATTTTGACTGAAGATTTGACTTGAAGTATATTTCTTGCTGTACCAGCATTTATTATTTCATTTCCAGTTATGTGCCCAGAGAATGTTAGCATAACAACTTTTAATGAAATATTTCTCTGTTTGTACATAGCATCACTTCATTTAGCAAATAATATGAATGCATTTAAATATTTAAAAGAAAAAAAAATAGGTTCAGGAAAACATCCTAGACCTTTACCCATCTTAAAGAACTAAAATACTATTTTCTTAATAGCAAAACTGAACGCTTCACAGCTCGCTTGCTTTAAGTCAGCCATCACTTAACTGTGTTGCAGTGAAAGCTGCTGTCTGAAAGAGTCTGCATTACAAGTCTTAGCTCAACCGCAAGGGTTATTTTCCAGAAATTCAGAAAAGTACTATGAGAAAGGAGAGATACATTCATGATGAGGAAAAGCAATTTGTTTGGGAAGCTATTACCTTCCTTTGTCATCTTTGCAATTGACAATGCTGGCATCGATGGCTCCGATGAGCATTGATGCACAGTTTTCATGATCGTTGATTCTGCCAAAGATACATTTTCAAGAAGATAAAAACTCTACATATTTACCATTATCCCATATTCATTTTCTTCGTTTCCCATTAATATTTCTTAGTGATTATTTATAATTTATCCCAACATACCTTTGCCTTAACACTTTCAGTCACAGTTCTGACCATTCGTCACTTCTCTTAACCAAACTGCATCTATTGCTATGGATTTCCACATGTAAAGCAAAGCTGATCCTTCAATTCCCTATGCACCAGATTAACTGAAACTGCAGTACCAAGCTAGGATTAAAACCCTAAAACCTTTAAATCCTTGAGTCTAATCAACAAGCACAGCTGAACTGAGAAAGCACTCGGTCATATGTACCTAAACATAGAGAGATTTACTCTAATGTTTAAGGTATTGAAATACACACCTCTTCCAACACACACTCTCAATATTTTTCTTGGAGGTACTCAATACTCTCCTGGTTATTGGCAATTTGTCTTATTTCATTATGAAAATGAACAGCGTATAGTAACTTATGACATACAATCTATGTCTAATGTTGCTAAAAGACACACTTATGTCATCTCAGCAGCAGTTCTTTCATTTTGAATTTATGTGCATCTTTAAGTTGCATGCGTTTAGAGGTGGGTTGGAGAATTACATCCTAAATATTTTTATTTTTTTCCTAAATAATTTATTTTAAGTAGAATAAAACCAGTAACTTTGTAATTGTTTTTGTTTAATTATGTATCACACTTGGAAACTAACAACATTTCTTTTCTATCTTGCAACAATGTGGACTGTAGAATAGAAGTTTATGCAACAATATCTCTCACCATTACTTCTCAAAAATATTAACTCTTCCAATAGTAGGAGGAGTTCATAATTTTGTCATTCTAATAGCCCAGGTCGTGGCCTAAGAATGGAAGAGCTACGAAATTCCACCGAGTGGCAAAGAATGCATAGGCCTGCAGTGGCAAGCAAGGGAAAAGAAACTGGAAAAGGAGTATAAATACAGCTGTTTAATGACACGTCAGCATTTCATCAAGTAGCTCAGATGTATCAAACTTCTGCCAAATACTCTTTATCATGCAACTTCTTTTTCTCAGCAGAAAAGAATAAGCACCATTCTATGAACAATTTTCAAATGATTTGCTCATGCAAATAATATGAAATAAAGACAGCTTTCTTCTTATACTACTACTTTCTCCAGGCATAACCCAAAGCAAAGCATTTGTTACAGATTTCTACTTACACAGCACAGTGCAACGGAGAGAAGCTATTACCATAGAATTTGCGGAAAAATTTCTGCTCCAATAGTACCTCTATGCAGTTTTCATGACCTACAAGAAACAGATATTTCAAGTGTTGCACAGAACAGGGAATTAACTTATTTCAGACCAGGCACAGAAGGATTATAATTTGACACTTCAAGCACATTAAGGTTGGACATATTGTGAATACGAACTTTCATATAACAGAATTATAAGAAAATGTTTTGAGTTTTTATCTTTGTTGTTGTTGTTGTTGTTTTTATGTTTTGGGGCTTTGGGTCTTTTTTGCTTGTTTTGTTTTAAAGGCAGCAGCAATGCAGCTCCACCAGCCCAATATTAGCCATAAGTGAAGGGAAAAAAAAAAAAGGAAATAATAAAAAAAAAGGAATAAAAAACAAAAAAAGTTGTATTTTTTTCTCAAATGTGATGCCATGTACATGACCTTACATATTCCCAGTTGGTCTGAAGTGATGACAGAAAGGAGTTCTATTCTTACATTAGGCAAGAAGTATAATCAGTTCAGACTTCTCAACTAATGATGTGGTCTCCTGCACTAATAAATGAAAAGGTAACACCTCAGAGAAGCATTCCTGGTCCCTTGGTAAATAAATGAGAACTTTATAGTTTACTTCATTAAACACAGAATTTCACTCTGGCCTCCTGCAATGGGAACAAATGAGCACAGTGACTGAGAACTTCTCTGTAAGTCACAAAGTCACTGGGAAGTATTGCTGGAACTTCCTTGGCTCCTGAACTGAAGGGTAAATATAGAGAAACCACAGAGAGCAAGTAGAGGAGAAATGATCTGACTCTTCATTTCAGCCTTCTCAAATTGTCAGTCTGCTTTGCTATCATGCTTCCCTAAAACAAAGGCCACATTCGAACCTGGCAAAAATCCACAGGGATAAACTTACCATTGTAACAAGCCCAGTGCAGTGGTGTATAACCTTGATTATCCTTTAAACTGCAGTCTTCCTCTGAAAGTGCAATCTGCAGTAATTCACTCAGCCAAGTGGCGTGACCCCGAGCTGCTGCGAAGTGCAGAGGTGTTCTACCTCTAGCATCTTTACATAAAATAGACACTTCCTTCTCTAAAAGCATCTGAACGCACTCTTCATGCCCAGTCATAATCTGGCAACAAAGAAATGAGTGAAGAGGTTGAAACAAACACAGATTTCTACCCAGGAGACGTGGAATATGACTGATGACTATAAACATGAAAAAGCCTGTATGGGATTCAGGTGGCAGAGATGAAAGCTCCACTTCTCCTATGGGTACCTATGATAACTGTTATATCGAAATATATTTGGTACTGGCTTTCAAAGGCACTTATTAGTTTGTGGACGAGACTTCTCTAAGAGGCTTCTCTAAGTGAGAGTCAAAAGCAACGAGGAGTTTAAGGCTAAGGAGAT
The DNA here is from genome assembly GCF_019232065.1 of Centrocercus urophasianus. Taxonomy (NCBI): domain Eukaryota; kingdom Metazoa; phylum Chordata; class Aves; order Galliformes; family Phasianidae; genus Centrocercus; species Centrocercus urophasianus. The sequence continues at coordinate 9,640,761 of NW_024884756.1, forward strand.
GTATGAGCAAAGGGTGAGGCTACAAAACCTGAATCTGGCCACTCTAGACAGCTTACGAATGTGCAAAAAGAACTGAGGGGAGCATAAAGAAAACTACCAGAAGTACAAAAAGATATTTAACAGCTGGACCTCCATAACACATGTAGTTTAGCTTTAGCACCTTGGTCATGTTCATGTATCGATGTCAAGGCAGAACAGCAATTTTTCACCATAACATTTATTACAAACCAGTGTTGGACTCTAAGCTGAACTGCTCACTGCAATTATCACACAGTTGTGAATAAATATGATCGCTTGCGTCAACTTCACATTGGGTAGGAAGATGGCTCCTAGAAAAGGTTAGATCTGCCTTGCACTTCACTGCTTCTGGCTGAAAGTTTAGGGCTGACATAGTTACATTCTGCTACCCAGGAAAAAGGATAATAACTGCTGGGCAGTCCTTTTAAATTTGCTGTTTTCAGTTAGAACAATAATGACTGCGATAGTAAATTGTCTATTCACTAATTTTCTCTAAGAGAAGATCCAGTTTTTAATTAATCAAAGCGAACAATCAAAAACAGAGCAGATTTGTCCCAATTTTTACCTCATTGACTGTTTTTGGTTGTATTTTCAATCATTAGCTATATCTCTTACATTCAACATCCCTATGTTTATAATTTAGTTGCAGTGACAATAGAACAAATACTTAGAATTTAGAAAAATGAAGTCACCCCTCGATGTAAAGCTGTGCACCCCAGGAGATCTGCTGCATCTACAGATGCTTCTTTTTCAAGTAATAAGGAAACAGCATCAATGTGTCCATGTGCCACTGCAAGCATTAGTGGGGTTCTGGAAGGAAAAAGAAACAAAAAAGTCACGTCTATAAACTGCATACTACTTGCTACTGCTGACTTACTGTAAGGCATAAATCAGGAAGCCCTGCATTTCTCTCCATTGCTACCCAGAAATCTATTCGTATCACCACACTCATCTATACAACACAAGTGAAAACAGTTGCATAAAGCTTTTCTTAAGGTGCCTAACAGCCAGCTATCATGACTGTGACAGACAAACCCACCTGCGAGCAGTTTACAGAGCAACATCATTCCACACAATTTTTTTTTCTTTTAAAAACCTACAGTTATTGTCATCTCCAGCAATACAAGTTTTACAGTACCAAGTCGTGGGTGAATGCCTCTGCTAATTACCAAGATGACAACAACTCCAAGTATTTCTTCTGAAAATAATGAACAGTTGTTTAAAGTGGAGGAAGAGACACAAAGAAACTATAGAGGCCAAAATTTTGATTTGGACCAATAGATCTTCTGCTGTTTTTGTTTTTTTTTTTTTTTTTTTAAATATGTTTTTTTTTTTTTTAATTTTTTTTTTTCCTCCTGAAAGGGATCTATTTTCCTTCTATATTTAAGTAAGACTAATACCATTTAAAATAATATGTATAGTCAGATATATTCCAGGTACCCTAAATATGAAAAACATTGAAGTTTTCACTTCTAAAACATACTCTATTATTCTCTCTGTAGCTGTCATTTAATGAGACATAAAACTTTTGTAGGAACATCTCCAATTTCGGGTTCGCCTTGAACAAACATTCTGTGTCACTCTGTCAGCATAATATACCTCTAGACACATAATATATGCTGAAACATCAGCATTTTAGAAAATAAGACTCTCCAGGCATCTCAGAATCTTGTTAGTTTTTACTGAATCTGGCTCTAAGAGTATGTGAAAAGTTATTTAATGTATGAAATAGAGGCTATGATTAATGAATGGCTCAGATCAACTGCATGCGTGCCTTGAAGTCTCTGCCAAATTCTATTCACAAATAGTGCAGGAAATACAGTATTTCAAATAAACACTTTTGGGTTTTTTTTTTTTGAAGTAAGAAACCTGAGATGCCATTTGAATTACAGAACTGAAATAAAACAACCAAAGAAACTTACTGTCCTTTGGCGTCCGTCACATCAGGGTTGTCTGCAACTTCTAGCAACAGCCGTAAACAAGGTGTATGGCCATTAATGACTGTAAAGAAAAAAGTGTGTATAATTAGAATAGGCTTAATTTCAGATGCTTTCCCATTGGAATGCTTACAGATAAGAAATTTCTTATATGTATACAGAAAATATTCCCCAATGTAATTCCACAATTTACTTCTACCAACGAAATGGTGAGCTCCTTTTCTCTTTCCTCAGTAAGATAAGTACTACTTTCCTTTCGTACACAAATCCCCAATGAGTAAAACAGAAACTGTGATTCTTACTACAGAGAAGATTTCTACCAAAGCAGACAGCATTCCAAAATCCCCCGCAGTCAGGAGGCAGACGAGGTTTTCTGTGATCAGTTTTGGAACACCTTAGGAATTTCTCTGCAAGGCTCATTAATATTGTGTGGGCTAAGGAACAAACAAGTTCCTTAGTGCTCGTTTTTTTGGTTTTGTTTTTTAAAAAGCATCTACAAAGAATGACCAGTGTTACACATTTTATTATATTCCAGGAAGCACGACATTACTTCCACATTTTGCTCCCCAGTGACCTCCAGGCTGACTACTGACAGCTATGGGGAAGCCACAAGGAGAGCAGCATGGAAGCCTCAGAGCAACACCTCCACAAAAGGCAGCTACTGTGTCTCTACTTTTGCCTCTCAGGCTAGTCAATCACACTCCCCCAGTCTATTGCACAAGGCCTCTTCAAGCCATTCGGACTGCTTCACACCACTCTGGTTTGCTGCAGCAACAAATTTCTCTGACTGTTGGGCATGCTCAAGGCGACTGAAGTTCAGCACACAAATTCACCACTACTCTTGATATTCTATAACTGGAAGGCTGTTTTATCCCATTCTGCTTGTTTTCCTCCTCAAAGCCCTGTTAAGGATCTTTGTTAGTAAAAAAAAACTGTGATGAGACTCTTCGATCAGCAAGGAGATGATGGCACACTATCATGTTAGCTGCTTGCATGGCCAGAGGACAAACCAGAGAAACAAAAATTCTTGGTTCTTTTCTACTTTAACATTTGAAGCCATGGTTACTTCTCAAAAACAGGGTTTGCTCTGAAAATGCAACCTAGTGCTGTTGGAAAACAGCTCCAAGGTACATTTTGCAGGGCTAAACACTGAAAACCCATCTGTCTTTCAGCCGGCTTAAAGGCTTCAGCTTTATATGACCCACAGGATGAACAGAACAAGAATTTCATCTTTAAAAATCCAGTAATTCCTGTATTCAGTACACAGAAATTATATCCTCCTTTCAGAGTCATGCACTCATACTGCCCACACCCTGTGAACCAAGGCAAAAATCTTGGGTTCCACCTATGTCACACCATTCTGGCAGAGAAATGAGTGCACATCATCACATTTAAATCACTCCTCCAAAAATAATCTTAGTCAGTCTACTAAAAAAAAAAAAAACAAAAAACAAGACATTTTTAGTTATTTACCACTAAGTAAGTCATATACATAAAACAAAAAAAGTTTTGCAGGGTGATGAACCAGTGACTCACAGAGAAAACAGAAAAAATAAGAAGGAAAAAAAAAAAAAATCAGTTCTATCACCCAGCAGGAGGAAGAGAAATCAAAACTTGTTCACACTGATGTCTGAAAAAGATTTTGGTAAATGAGTTTTTGAGCAGATACTCCCAGGAAGACTTCAGAGCTAACCCAGTAATTGCTAAGCACTACAGACCCTGCAGGGAACATTAGTGTTGTCAATAGAGCTACAACACTACATTAGGCAAACATTTGCAATGCATCCCCCAAGCCAGAGAGAGTAAAGTCTGGTGGTAATAAAATTATACAGGGAACACATGATTTAGGCTAAGGAAATTCTCCAGGTTATGAGGAAAAAGGAAGTCTGTTCCCCAAGGGGAACAGACACTAAAAAAGAAATACTTCATTAGCTGAATTATTTGCCTACTGAAGTCAAAAACCCCCATGCTGAAGAGAGCTCTGCAGAGTCCTCTAATCCAATCCAAAGGTTCAAATCTCCTTAACTGCTGTGTTCAGCAATTCTTCTGTAATAAGAAGGAATGAAGGCAGACACTGTTAAGGGGATGGGCACACTCGCCGTCTTGTTTCTTTCCAGTGAATGGTAAATGCATGCAAGTTTTCACTTCTGTGTGTGCAAACACATACTGCCACTCAAAGGATTAATTCAGCAAGAATTCTGTTAGATTTCTCAAAATATGCCAATTTATCTCTTATGACTGCATTGCAAATAAGAGACAGTGAACATCACTGTGGCACCATGCAGTTTCCAACAGGTGACACCATTCTTTGTTAACACACTCCTAAGCAAAACGTTTAAGAACAGCGTAACAAAAAGCATGAGTGGCTCTTCGTAATGGGTGGAGATGAAAGCTTGGTTGGGAGCTGTGCTGACTGCGCAGAACGCTGCACAGCTCACATGGAAAGTCCCGGACAGCAGGAACTGTGTATGCATTTTATTCTGAGCAAGATGAAAAAATACAGAGAAAAAATAAAGTCTGAGAATTAAAAAACTATCTAATCAGGTATTCATTTTTCTTCCCACTAGAGGTCACTGCTGGGTTGCACTGAGTCCTTGAACTAACAGCCAGAGGAGCAATATTCCCTCCGGCACTGCTGTGTGTTTAACCAACAAGTATATATTAAATAACAACCTTTAAATAATTGGCAAATCCTACATTTTCTAGTTAATTAAGCAACATGTTGTACACAACGTATGAAGAATGGAGCAACTCCTAACAAAAGCAAATTCACAAGCTGGCTCAGGAGGAGAATAACTTTCGAAAGAGGATGAATTTCTGTAACATTACCACTGAAACAGGCAGAAGGCTTTGAACACAGGACAATTTCATTGCCACCAAGGCCCGCCTGTATTTTCAATTATTCTTTCCTTGGGATAAGCAATGAAACAACTGTTCTCTCTTCTTCTCTTTTTTCTGGCTAGAGAACCATTAAGTGAAACTGCTGCAGGAAAAACACCCCACATCTTAGACTAGGTGTAATAGAGGTATGGTAAAGCACAACTGAGCAGGTAAAGTCCGAGCAGCAGCAGAGTGTGGAAAAGCAGGAGTATCTATGAGGGATAAATGGACCATGGGACAGAGGAAAAATACCACAAGAATGACAGATTTAACTGCAAGACCACCTCAATACACATCAAAATTTCTTCTGTTTAGAAGAAATAAGCATAGAGATAGCAGGTAAACATGCTAAAGGCTTTATATTGCAAGTGTAACACAAGAGCACACTCACCTGAAGCATGCAGGGGGGTCCTTTTGGTGACATTGTCTTTTACAGTGACAGAAGCACCCTGGCTGATGAGAGCTTCCACGCACTCCGCATGCCCTTTAAATGCAGCCAGGTCCAAAGCAGTGCGTCCTTTCTCATCCTTAATATCCAGATCTACCAGAGATTGGAGCAGCACCTCCAAAGCTTGATGATGACCATTATAGGCCTGGAAATATGAAATGAGTCATGTAAGGAACACAAGTCTTGTCTTTCAAAGACTTTCACGCAGAACATGAATAAGATCTGTCATTGTGGGTTTCTGAAACACAATGGAAATGACAGTTTGTTGATTTCTCATGATAGGATCACTTGGTAGAACAACCGTAGTGGACAAGTAGATGCACTTCCAGACCAGCAGTCACATTTGGGCTGACTACACAAATGCAGCTGATGTTGCAAAAACCTAATGGATAGTTCCAGAAAATGGAAGCACTTCATATAGTTCTGTAGTGACTGTCCTCCTCACTGTCAGCTAAGATAATCTTTTTTATTTAAACATCAATGTATAAACATGTAGCCAGAGTTGATACAATTAATGAAAACAGAAGAGAAATACAAACATGAAATAACCAGAGACCAATCTTCAAGGTTAAGCACTCCTACTGATTGTTCACAGAAGTACAAAAGAATGAGACAGAGCAGTGGCCAAGCAGTTGTTGCACTGCTAGACCAAGAAAATTACTTAAGGAAAGAGGGAAGGCAAAGGCAAAAAAAAAAAGCATAAGGAAATTAGGACACAGAGAATCCATATAGCAGAAAACAGTCTTGATGTAATTTCCTTCCCTATTATAATTTCTTGGAAAACAACCAATAACCTGATTTTTGATACAATTGAAGTGTGAGAAACAGCAATATTTTATGTGAATTTTTTATTTTTCCTTTTTTTCTTTCTTTTTTTCATTTTCCCTGAATTGTTTTAGGGGTGTCTCAAGTGAATGAAGAGCTGTTAATTAGCAACAGATACAACAGGAAAGACCTCCGTCAGCGTCCTTGCAAGGATTTTGACCAAGAAAGACCAGCGAGGAAATGAGCTTGCTGTCTGGCCAGGTGCAGGTCAAGTCCCTTCCCAGCACAAAAATTTGCATTGGTAATAGAGCAAGCTGTAACCCCTATTTGGGTTTCAGACACTGTCCTTCCTGCAGTCTTCAAACTGTAGAAGTAAAGAACTGAGAGAACAGCTTAGTGACAAAGTTAGTCCCTTTTAAACCAACTTCTGGCTTTTGTTCCCTCAGATGATGTACAGAAAATTCAAACGCCAGGTAAGAGCAGTTCTGACCAGCTGGCAAACAGAGATATGATCACTACAGAACTAAAACATGCTCCTATTTTCCAGTAAGCAAGTTTCTTCCCTATTGAGAAGAGAGCAGATTCATGGTGATGTTGAACAGTCAGTGTGGGGCCAGTCTGTGGAAGACATGTGAAGATAGCTCTCTCAAGCTGAGAGTTTCAGTTTAAAAAAATAAAAGCATTAGAAGGACCTTACTGATGTGTCTGTACATCTGAGCAGGACAGCAAAGAAGGAAGAGCCGGACTCTTCCCAGTGGTGCCCAGTGGCACCACACGAGGCATGTAACAGGCACAAATTTAAACATGGGGAAATCCATTTAAATACAAGAAAAAACGTTTTTACCACGAGGGTGTTCAGGTACTGGGCCATACTGTATGCATTCCCACACCTAGTTGTGTATCAGACTATTTCTGCACACTGTATGTCTGCAGCAGAACAACCCACTCCATCATCAGAGCCATAGGCTCAAGGTCCAGCTCCAACTTTATAGACTGGTTGCAAAAATTTGTAGCTTGCCATTTAATTTTATTTCAGTTTCTGTTTCTTCTACTACCTGAGTGCTATAATCAATAAGAGCAAAGAGCTTCAACAGCCAGAAACTCAACAATTCCTGTTCAGAACTTGTTTTTCTTACATCTAAGCCTACTTGTTTCAAAACCAAGCCTATGATTAAACCTGCTTCAAAGACAAAGATTAAAGCATTATTCTTTGAGATGATGATCAACACATTACACATCTCATACTTACAGCTAAATGCAAAGGACTTTTTGTAGTTGAAGAATCTGATTCCTCAAACATATTGCTGTTTTTTTCCAGAAGCTGAAAACGGAAGAAAAAAAAAATCTTAAAACATTCTTGTACAACTTAGGATAAGTTTTTATGATTCAGCAGACAAAAAAAATTCTGATGTCTACAGTGAATACTGAAGGGCAATGAGGAGTAAGTACTTTATATTTACAGTAAAGTATTTTCAAGTCTTCTTACCCTATAGGATAGAGATTTAAAAGTAATTTGAAAGCCTTTAATGAACATCCTTACCCTGATCAGCAGTAAAAGGAATAATCTGTGGAGTAGAGCCCTAAGTTATTTTGCACTGCAGAAGCACTGTTTCATGAATACACAGGTAATGCACATACAAACCATTTCTGATTCAGCATTTCTTTTATAATTCTGATACATTATTTGGGTTGAGAATAGTTAGAACTAAGCTGCAAGCAATTACACAGCCATTTTTATACTTCATCTGAGTAGAACTTCCTTACATAGTCTTCCAGAGTGCAACACATCCTTGAACATAACCATGCTCACAAAAGTAAAAAAAAAAAAATTAATATCTAATAAAATGCATCATATGTTTATGATTTTCTACATTTCCCAAAGCATTTTAAGGCTTACAAATGGGGTACTTCTACCCAGCCAGAATGACAAACTACAGAATTACTGTGACTAGCACCCCTTCACAAAAGCACATGAACCCTGGCAACTGACCCCACTGAGGCTGTAAAGAAAACTTGACAGATACTGACAAAATACTGTGAATTCAACACTGCAGAGTAGCATTACTGCTGGCACGCAAGGCATTTTTACTTGAATACTACTCAAAGAGTTAGTCTCCAAAATCCTCTGTGACTGGAAATTAATATTGTCAAAAAATTAGTAACCAGAGACTGATAAACATTTCTATGGTTTCAACTTTTTCAAACTTTTTTGAGAGAGTAATTATCTAACTCGAAAACTGAACAAAGGGACAGTGGTGACAATCAGGACAATTCTATGGTACACCAACATGGAATGCTGTCCAAAGAAACTGGTGAAATCCTATGGTAGGCACAGAAATTACCCCACCTGCACTGCAAGATGATGATACACACTGAACTCACATTTACCTAAACTTTCTATGTAACAAAACTGTCCTTAACAGACCTACATCAAAGATAAATTTTTCCAAAGCATCACAAATCGTGTATTAAACAAAGACATTAATCTGAAGCCTATTACAATAACAAAACACAACAACAACAAAAAACTATTCAGTAACTTCATTTGTGTATTTTGAACCTAGTGAAATATCTGGACAGAGAAAAAAATGCGTTGATGCAAATACTATTCATAAATGGGTGTGTGTATTAATATGCAATATGAATTCTAACACAACCTTGCAGATAGGGAAAAAAGAAGTCCACATCACTTTTTTAGTAGATTTGGGGCAGAGTTACACAAACACATCTGTTACAAACACATGGAGAGACCTCCAATTTAAAATATCATCCTTCTCTTGTATTTTAAATGGATGGAAACAGGATTAAGTGGCAACTCCGAATGCATGGTCACAAATTTTCAGTTACTCCAAACACGCTCTAATAAGGTAATTCATTTAACTCTGATCTTCTCTACTGAGCAAATGAAATAAAAAATATCCAAATGTGAGTACAAAGCCAGCTCCCCAGTCTGCTCAATACTCACCTTTACTACAATCCATAAAGGTGGGCACAGAAGACTATTTTAATTGCTTGTAACTACGCTGATCATCATCTGTTGAAATGCTGGGATCACAATCTTAGTACTTTCCTGAACCTGTCAGAGGGCTCCATGAGTCTTCTGGAACAAGGCAGATAACTGCCTTACAAATAGATGGGAAAATTGACACAATGAAGGTTCTAAAGGAATTTTACTGCAGGATTGGAGAGCTCCTCACAAAAGGCATCCCAATAGCTTAGTTAAAGCAGCTTAGACTAATGCAGACTAAGGTTAATGAGCTTATTACTCAAAAGGATGAATGTCTCTATCATAAAGTCAAGCATAAATGAGAACTTGAGAGTAAATCTGGTTGCTCCCTGATATGTGGTCCAACAGTGCAAGAAGAGAAATCATAAAAGAAGATCAAGGGCACAGAATTAGTGATTTTCTTGTTTGTCTTATCAAGCACAGCTTGCAATTAAAACTAATTCATGTGAAGGATACACACCACACTCAGACACAAAAAGTACCAGGTGTAAGTTATAAGGCAAATTCTGCAGCTTCACTAGCATTGCAATGGTTCTAAGAAGAAGGCATTTACAATACCTCTCATATACTTGTTACAAGAATACACAAAGCTCTCCTCAGGGTTCTAATTCCATTAGCATTAGCTTCCACCTTAGAGCACCTTTGTAGGAAGCGATGCACACTGTGTGTTTTCTAAATAATAAGAAATGTGAATTTATTTCTCAAAACAACCCAATTATGCCAGCTGCAGTGCAAAACCTTCCTGCTGCAAGTTGACCAAAGCACTTCTCTCAAGAGAGGCAATAAGAACACATTACCAACAGCTCATAGTTGCAGCTGGCTGAGTGGGGAAGATCCCAGCATATCTCGTGTCTTGTGCCATTAAGATAATTTCTTTTAGAATACTACATTTCTGCACTCAGTCATCTGCAGATTTTAAGTGCTGTCAGAATTGCACAGCTGCTGCCAGCCAAAGTGGTGGGCACTGTCCTCTCTGGTTAGGCCATCACCTCTTAAAAGGTAAGGATCCCCAGTTCTATGCTGCACTTCTCATAACAGCACCATTTAGCACTGCACGTCATCAGTTATTTTGCAAAGTCTCCTTCACACTCAAGAACTTGGTGCTTTGGGAGTGAGATGCAGACAAAACAAGGTAAAGCATCAATTATTCAGTTCCATTGCTACCAGCTAATAGCACTACGAGGCTGCAGCTCTCTCTCCTCCCGCTCCATGCAAAGATTAATAACATTCACTTCTCACAATTTTATTTGTACAGTAATGGTATTTACAGATAGAAGAAGACTCACTGTTTGAATGTATTTTGTGCTTACAATATAGGATTACATGGATAAATATGGTGTGGGGTATTTAACTCCATTTGATTTTACTTTTTTTTTTCTCCCCACTCCGATTTGCTGTTTAGTGATAGGATGGTTGACACAATTGTTCTTCTGAACTACAGTAAATCCTCTATTTATTTATCTCTATTTAAAAAAAATATAGCTTGATGGAGTATCTCTGTAATTTAAAATTACTATTAGGAAGTAAATGAGGTCATACTTTCATCATGCATAAAAGCTTTAAGCTACACTTTTAAAAAGAAGATATCAGAAGCAACTTCAAACCAGATCACTGTAGTGATGGGTGCTACCTCAAATCCTAGAAGAAAAGCGAAAGCATGATTCTGTATGAAACAGCATGCACGTACACAGCCACCTGTACACACCACCTGTAGCTATGTCAAAAGGTTTGATCTAACCACCACTGACATTCAAGTGGCTTTCCACTGAAAGTTTGATTATTTCAATAAGGCAATTTCCAAGTTTAAACACATATCACTTCCACACCCACAAGTGATTTATTTCTTCATAGCACCATAGCTGGGTGCTATTAATACCAAATGTAAAATGTCAAAATGTTCATCAATTAGTAGCTATTTTTCATGGCACTTTCAGGAATGAATAAAAGCATATTAAGAAGGACACCTTTACACACCTGTCTCTATACTGTCCACCTATGGACGAAATGCTCCTGAAGCAGCAATAAGACAACTGCCTAATGTCAGCCCCCGAGAACAGATACCAGTTGCATGAAATCACATGGGAGGAAGAGAAAGAGGAAAATAATAGTCAGGGAGAATGTTTACAGTCAATCTGTTCGACTGGCAAAAGACAGACACAAAATATGCACGCTGTGGGAGCCTTTGTCTAAAGTGTACTTACAGCAATAAACCAGAGACATTCCTTTTTGGAAGTCTGCTGAAAACAGGCAAACATCTTCCCTTGAATAAAAGAGCCTGATTACAGCCTGAAGACCCCAGCAGCCACACCTCTTTCTGAGCTATGCTGTCTAATGCAGTGCCATACACCTCTCTCACTGGATTCAGTAGATTAGAAAGTCAGATATCCTGTCCACATTTCCACTCAAACACCACACACATTCACAGACAGGTACTTCAGGCAACAGCACGAGTCCATGCCTGAAGGAAAACCATCTCCTGCAGCTCTGTGATCACCTTGTTACTCTCTGACAAAAGACAGCACATGTTAACAGCTTGCTTCTCTCTGTCAGGAAAAAAAAAAGAAAAAAAAAAAAATCAAGAAAAAAAAAGAAAAAAAATCCCTAAATCTGTTAGACAGAAAAAAGCCCTCCTAGGCAATCCTGCTATTCTAGGAGCCAAAGTGCCACTCGGATGCAGATGGCAAATTCCTGCCCTCATACGAAGTTCAAAAACAGCATTTAGCATCCTAATTTTGATTCTTAAAAGATTTTCAATTTAGTTTCCAAAGCAAAACAAAAAAACAACAACAAAAAAAAACCTAAGCCAAAGCTTATGCACTGCTATAAGGTAACATATATTGGCAATTCTAGCACATATAGGCTCCTATTAATAATTTAATCAGCATGTACAAATGTTCGATATGTTCCCATCTTCTTTTGCATTCTCCTTTTAGAAAACAAAAAAAAAAAAGGACACTAGAATAACTGTAAACTTCCTCTGCTTAGAAAAAACATGCAAGAAAGGTGTGTACAGCAGTGGGTTTGACAGAAAGGCTCCCTGGTTCTGATGCACTGAGAGCTGCCTGCACAGACACCCACCCTCACATATCAGCTGGTGCTGCTAACAGCCCTTCACTAAGCAGTCATCCAAACTCATACTCATGTTTTTCAGAATTGCTCAGTTATACTTCACATAACCTCCCTTGAATTCTGTGCATAGGGAGCCTATTTATTTGAAATCTTGTCCTATGTATTTTTTGAGTCTTATTGGTGTTTTCTTCATGAAAAGTAAGAACGTCAAGTCCTAATTGTACCTAAACTGCAGAGGAAACATCAAATTTCTGCACTGCACGTGGAACAACTGCTCAGACATTCAAAGTTGACATGCAGGAAAAGCTCTGGGAGGTTGGCACAAAGCACCATCACTGCTGCTGTCAGACAAAATTCTCCCTTTCAGAATAGCAGCGTTTGTCATGGAGACAGTGAGACATGCATAAAAGAAGAAAAACAGAGCACAGCCCTTTGAATGCAGGGATTCAGGCCATGAGGCAGATCAGGGGTTGGAGCCAGACAAGTGGTCGAGGCAGGACCCCACGCAGCAGACAGCTACTTCATGCCTATCCCAACCACATGTGATTTGCCCACCACTGATTGCCAGTGTCTCAGATGAATGAACCAACACTTTCTTGTTGATGAACAGACAGAAAACCAGGAGCAGTCATATGAAAGACCTGGAGGGTCTGTGATTGCAACTTCTCCACATGCAAGGGACCGAACATGGAACACACAGCTTGCTACTTCCTCACTGCCACACCTGGTCTAACAAAAGATGTGTCCTTGCCCTCAAACTCCACAACACAGCCCACAGTGACAGGCTCTGCCAGCAGATCTCCCAGTGCAGATGGCTCTGCAGCTCACTGCTTTGGTCAGGCATATGAACCAAGATTTACTTTTTCTCTCAGATATAGTTTTCCATTAAACCATGCGCCCTCCTCCCATCCTGAAGAGAATCGGCCATTGTGCCAATTCAGTTTCTGTTGGCCAAAAGTGAATTTCATATGCTGATGAGATAAGGAGAAGTGCAGATTAAAAGTAAATTAACAATCAGTACTTACAGTCAGAGAAATCACTGCAAAACACTGACACGCTTCATTTCCTTTGTCTTGACATTAAAACATAAAGGGTCTGACTGACACTCCACACTACACTTTAATTTGCAATTGCAATTTCACTCTTTCCATGGCATTAAGGATTTTGTGATAGATCATTTCAATGAAAAATAAACCTTTTTTACTCGTAACTACTACAGTTCACTAACATGATCAACTCTAACATACCAGCAAGTGATAGAGAACATCTCCGACTATCGAACACCAAAGAAGCTCAGTCTCAATCTGAGCAAACATGAGGTTATATTGTTAGAAGTATGAAAGCACATGAGAAAGACAGAGCTTCACTTGCTCTCAAGCACACATGCTCACCATTCAGTCTTTATGAATGGCTCGCAACAAATATTGAAAGAATTCAAGAATCTGCTTCCACTGTTCTCTTTTTAGCAACATCACGTCATTCACTGCAAAGTGATATTCCAGGCAACTTAAAGGTTCTCCAGAGAAGAGCTTCTGGCATTGAGCTCTGTGGTTGAACACACAAACACACACCTTATTTCTTGTGCCACAAAATATGGCAAAAATTAAAAACGTATTTCTGTAGATAAACCAGCCCTTCCAAAACTGTACTCAGAGGTGTAAATATTTTGTCATGCTGAGAAGCCATGATGTTTAAAGTAATGATCAGATCCCTTAGAGCTAAGGAAACTTCACTAGACACTGCACTGTCCTCTTCAGATTTTTTTTTTTTAAGTGATCATTTCTTTTGAAATAGATTAATTCAGTTACCTGTTTAAAAGAAACAGGAGGGAAGGAGGAACTAAAAAATTAGGCTTACAAGCTCTGACAAATTCGGCAAGGTCCACAACACTGAAAAATATGCATGAATGTATCCCTTTAGCTTAATATTGTGCATTTAGGGAAATGCTAGTAACTGTTACCCACAGAATCAAGCTCAGCATTGCAACATTTTGCCTTAGTTTTGATCAGATCCAAAGCTTCGTATCTTAAACGAACTTCTTCCCCTAACAGTTTTGTGCCCATAAAGAACTGTCTCGTAGGACAAGGGAAAATAATTTCCAGATATTTTTGTCTGATTTGCCACTAATAAACTGAAACTATATACCCAAGGGATAAAACAGTAAAATAACAGTTAACTTGGCACTGAAAGAAAAAGCTTTAATTTCAATAATCCTGCCTGAGAAATCTCTTCTTTAGGATGAAACTGTAAATATTTCAGAAGGAACATTTCACATGACAGACCCTGTGATGTAGATTAATGGTTCAAGGTTAGCACTTGGATACCCAAGTACCTGTTATCACATGTGTGAAGCCAAAACAAGAAGTCTCTCTATCTAGTTACAGATGCATTTAGACTGGAATTGGCATTGTTGGGATCCCACTACTCCTTGAGCAAGGACAACTGAAAATATGCTCACAGCAACACTACCTTTCAACTACTGGAGACTGCTCCCAGCTCATTTGATGTTTCAATATAAGAAATGAAGGGAAGAAAAAAAATCAATGTAAAGGTAACTGCCTGCATCAATTCATTATCGTTATCAAATATCATCATGCAAATATAACCTGGGTCTCTGTAACTCACTAGAACTAAGGGACAACTGCTCATTGAACAAAACAGAATCAGTCTCTTCTGACAGTGGATACAAAAGATGATGAGCCCAGTCCTGCTGCAGACTGAGCACAATTGCTTGCCAAAGCACTCAATCTTTTGTATTCCAGAGGTGAAATAAGATGTCTGCCAATCTCTCAACACCAGTGGCAAAATCCTGGTCCACATAATGCTCTGAGGTAGACAGCATAGTATGTAAATGGTCATTCACAGGTGTGTGGAAAACATGCTGTATGGCTGTAACTTCGCAAGTGACCCTTGGCCTTTGGTTTCTATACTGCAGCTCTAGTCACAAATATGTGAGGATTAACATGAAACAACACTGAATTCCCAATATGAATACAGCACATTTGCTGCATTGCTGTCTCTCACTCATGGTTTGCATGTCACCCTTCAAAATGAAGAGAAACACAACACCTCCAATACGTGCTGCACTCCCAGCTCTTGTATGTCTGGCATGCCTAAGTAACACTGGAGCTGACAGCAGGTTTGTAACTGCTATGTTGTGAGAAAATGTGTCCAGCAGCAAGAAAAGAGACCTTTCCCTGTGCTTGCTCCACACACAAGGGCACACAAGGGCTACAATACCAGGTTGAAAGAGAAGACATTGTTGCAGACAGCTCTGCTCACACCAGTCCTGCAAGAATCTGGTGATAAGACAGAAGTGAGGCTGCAGTACACTCTGCTGTAGCCATACAAGCATAGGCTTGTACACTGCACCAAACAAACTGCATACACGCCCTTCAAAGGCCAAGAATATTTGCTTTTGCTCCAAATCCACAGTGCATGCAGGAGAGGACTGCTCTGTCCCCAAGGGGCAGAGCCACACAGGAGTAGCTCCAGGAGACGTCTCCCAACCAGGAAAGGCCGAACACCTGCCACAAGCAAAAAGAAGCAGTGGTCTTCCAAGTGTCCTAATTATAATTGTGTGTGCAGGTGGGAGCTGAAAGGCTTTTAACCCGGAGCTGTGACCCAGGCTGGGCCAGCTGCAGGATCTCCCAGAGGGGGCAGCGACTGACAGAGCTGGTGCACGTGGGATGAAGGCAGCACATGTTTGTGCCTAAGTCCTCTTCAATTATTAAGCACTTTAACAAGGAAAGAACAAACCAAACAGTGTAAAACACTGAACAGTGCACAGCACTCTTACTCAGGTCTGAACATCTATACAATTTTCTACCCTTTTTTTTTGTTTGTTTTTAAAGCAGAGCCTATTTATATCTGTGTTGGATCCCCCTGTATAACAAGCTGTTCAGGTAACATCCATTTTCACAGGATTTTTATGGATTTATTTACTTACAACCTCCACTCTACTATAAATGCTCACTGTGAGATCTCCCAAATCCAGTTTTTGACTGAACATTTTGGGCTTCTTGAGAGATGCAATTTCTAATCACTCAGGTGCAACAACAGCGGAAACACACCAACAAAGAAAACAGCCACATGGCCCACAAGGTTGATTATGGTTCATCAGCTTTATCAGTGCTGCTATTGTTTCTTCAGAGGCAAAAACACATTGTAGGTATGCAGCTAATAAAAGCTCTCAGCACACGAGCCTGATAATTGTGCACACACATCCCCACACACAGGGAACTACTCCTTATTACTATCACAAACACTGGGAATATTTCCATTACGGTAAAAAATAACCAGAGCTCCACTCATGTTCAACATTTAAGCACCAGCTTGTTGAACAAGGACTGGTTTAACAAAACTATCACGTCTTTAACATGTACCTGGTTGCTTATTAGTTCCACTTTACTAAGTTTATTGCAAGTTTTCACAGAACCATGAATTTCCAAAGGACTCAAATCATAAACTTGAGGTGAATTCACAATGCTGGGACATTCATACACACACACACACACATCTGTATCAGTAGTTAGAGACCTCTCAACCATCTGAGCGCTCACCAGTTCCAAACACTGCCGGTGTCCGTATGCAGCAGCATAATGCACAGTGTTGTACCCCTCTTTGTCTTGGATGGATGGATTGGCATCATTCTGTAGAAGGAACTCCAGACACCTGTAAACAATGCATTAGTTTAAATGAGAACTCTCAATATTTAACAGATTTATCCCTCACTGCAAGTAGGAGCGGCACTGCAGACAAGCAGCCCATTTGGTGTCTTTAACACCACTTCAAAGCATTCACAGGTTTCCTTCCTTTTCACCAACTGCTTCCCACATTCAACTTTTCTTTAGTTTTGTTAAACATAAGAACCCCCCTCATCTTTGAAGACCTTCCTAAATGTTAAACCCTACCTTTGCTGCTACTCTAGATTCCAAAATGGCCTTCTATCAAGAGACTGAAAGAAAACTCTGCACCATGATGTAAACAGCCCATTTCAAAAACCAGAACTGCTATTATCTGCAAATTCTCTAACCACACTGTTGGCCTCCAACCACATACTACAGCAAAATAAAAATTGGATTTTACTGAGGTAATTTCCCAGCATGTATGTATATAAATATATTGTCTTCTTTCCCAGCATTTTTCAAATCATTTTTTCCAAAAGATCCCATATTTTCTTCTCAGCTCCTATCATTTTTTCTTACACTGCCAAGAAATCATCATCTTGTCATTATTATGTTCTTCAGTAACTTGTAATTGTTAGTGACTATAAGCCATCATACAAAAAAGTGGATATTTAAAATGAGAAATAATCAATATGCAGCTATATGAAAATGCTAGTCCAAGCAAATACACTGAAGCAGCCGTTAGCTAACTTATCTTTGCAACATACATACTCAATGCAAAGTATTAAAATAAAGCAGCACATGTTCCTGATGAATTATTAAATTATTGAAGCTGTTTATTTTCCATTAAGGAAGCCCAACAAGCACAGAAGCAGAAATATTAGGGAATGTGCACATAAAAGAGAGCGCAGAGCTTTTTTTCCTCATGTTAGCTCCCATTAAAGCCAAGCATCGTGTCTAGCAAAGCAATGAATGAGCAAAAGCAGGATGTAAGCTGTAGTGCAAAGCAATGGCTTTCTCCAGAAATGAAGTTTAACTTCTTTACTGACACCACTTACAATGCAGCTTCTTTTTCCTTCATTTCACTGGTTCTTTCAAGTTCTTCAGCATTTTCATGGGAGTTACCTAAAATATTCTTTCTTCTTGACATAAATGACAGAAAAATGCAACTTATTTTCAAAATATGAGTGATTTTGATGCAGTGTGCTACCCATCCCCAATCTCCTTCGCATGGAGTTGACCTCTTCCAAAAGTAAAAAGTTACATAAGCTTAGTGAGCGTACTACCTGGATCTGCAGATAATACATTTTGCAAACAACACAGACAACAACAGCATGGAAGTTTATCATCTTCCAAGTGAGTGTCAAGCAAAAAAGCCACCAGAGAATTCTGGTTCTATCAGGAACTGTTTAGTCACTAATACTGAATTAGTCTATCTTTAATCAGCTTTAGCTGTGTTGCTGACTCTTCTCACTTTCTGTGAAATGTCTTGGCAGCGCTGTGAGATATCTCGGATTCCCAGATGTCTGGTCAGATTCTTTGGATTCTTCAAAATTGCTTAGCATGTCTTCGTACTCCTGCACATCCGGATCATTTTTGGCATCTCTGTTTCCCAGCTGGATGGATGGCAGCCAGAAGATTGTGATCTGTGAGCTTATGTGCATGAGCCTGTGATTATGACTTTCCTTGGGCACCAAGGCCAACACAGAATGCATGCTTCCCAATTGCTAAGTACCATTACAGATCAGTACCTTGGAAGGTATGAAGGACAGTTTGCTAAATTCAATCCCTATATAACACACGTATTCCAGACTGAGTTTTGCACAATGCAGAATAATACATCTTTTCCTTATCAGGTCATTTCCCACATGTATTTCCAAGATTTGACTTTCTTTCTGTGGATGCTTACAGTAAGAGGCTGCTCCACAAATCTGAGGTCTGTTTTGTTTGATGTTCACTAACTCAAAAAGAAATCTTATTTATCAATTAAAAAAATCCTAATATTGTAAACATGTAGACAGTACTGATGTACCATGTTGAAGCAAGACACTCAACCTCAGAAAAGCCATTGGAAGTAACTCTACTGAGCATATTTTCAAACTGCTCACATAGCAAGTGAAAGCCATACCCACATTTACTTTCTGCTAACAATAAATTAGTGAGATCCCAATATAACATTCCCTGAACAGAGTAAGCTATCATCAGGAAAAACAATACATCCTCATAAACTTGAATATTTGAAAGGAGTTTTTTCTGAAATCCATAAGCAACAACACTTACCAAATCAGCTGAAGCATTGGACAATCTGGTTGCACAAAGACTTCTCTCTGATCATTAACTGCCCACATTCAAAGTTAAATGATTTTGAATAACCTTTGGACAAAGATTGTCCAACTTGGAGTTTGCCATTGTTCAGCAGAAAAAAATAAATATGCTGACCTACAAAATCATGGACTGTAAATAACATCTAACAAGGCTTCTTCCAAAACATCTCCAACAGGAAAATTTAATGAGAAGACAACATCAGAATCAATTTAGGTTTAGACTCTGAGGGCAAAGGTGGCCAAACATTCCTACCAATGCTCAGAGTCTCACTAAACTAAGGTTTGTATTTATTTATTTATTAAATTTAAAGTTATCATTGGAAGCAACGGTACCCTAAAGTTAGCCAAAAGATTGCTTAAATGCAGGAGCATAACCTATAAATAGTCAAAAGCTGAAAATGCATACTGAATCACAATTCTCAACACCCCAGGGAACATCACACCCTGGCAAGCTTTAATTAGAAACAGCCAATGGTGAAAGCCTTCATACAAGCCTATTCAGCTTGCAACGCCAAGAACAGTCCTCTGAAGATCCTGATGCCTTCTTACCGGTACCATTCTGGTTTTACATTGACAGGGCAGACATTTTTGATACCAGTATTACCACAGCAAAAGAAGCAAATGGCGAAGAAGCTACTGACGTACACCTATGGTATCCAAACCTCTGCTATGAGCTTAGGGAAAAGTCTTCCAAAAGTGCTTTTGGGGTGGTATTCTTCTGGGAATAAGCCATACTTTTTATGTTTCAGTTTGGTTTTTGTGCGCTCCTTCTAACCAGACCTCGCTATATAAGAAACCAGGAAAATAGTTCCTGAGAGTCTGAAGAGTCCCTATCAGTTTTAAGAGACAACTAACAGGATAACTGAGGCTGTTTCATGCAGTATGTTATAGAAAAGAGATTGCCAAAATATGCAGAAACTCTATTCAGTAACCTCCAGATATTTAAGTTTTGCAGCTGTTTTCCCCTTCCAAACTTTTCTCAGAAGAACAGTTCTGCATTCTGCCAAAGGATATTCCCCAGGCCTCTCTCTCTCTTTAGTCTCTAGAAAGCAACCTATTTGGAAAAGGTAAGAGTTTTTATTAGCTCTGACAGTGGAGAGAGTGATGGGTAGATCTATCTTGCTTTTGCCAGAAAGTCTATCAGAATGGCCAACTATCACTGCAGTCCACCTGGGAAAACTCCTTCTACTGTCTCTTTTTCCATTCCTTCTGATGGACTTGGAAAGCAGACACAAAACTCCCTGAGCTTTCCCTTGTGAGGAAACCACACAGAAGAAGAAAGACAGTATGTAGCAAAAATAGTTCATTAGGACAGAGGGGCTGTAAAATCATGTGTTACTTCAAAGATAAACTGCAGGGCTGAGGTGCCACATCACCTGAGGATCCAGGTTACAGGCACAGCAGTTCAGTGTGGAGTTAATGTATACACCTGAGAGAAATTCCTGTGCCAGCCGGCTCATTTTTTTGGTTCAAATGGCACAGTCATGATGAGAATAGAACGTTTGATTTGGAAAAACACTGAACAAGGAACACAAACAGGCTCTCTTACTTTCGGTCCATGTCAGAAGCAGCAGCATAGTGCAAAGGGGTGCGTCCCCACTCATCAGTTTCATTAATATTGGCTCCTGTGGTCACCAGTGTCTCAATACAGTGGAAATGACAATTTGCAGCTGCGTAGTGCAAAGGTGTCCTAGAACAAAAGGGACAGTTTGTTACCTTGTATTCCAACACACTGCTAAGGATAACAATAAACCTTAACTACCGCTGCATTCCTACAGACTTCCAGCAGTCAAAATCAGCACCTTACATTACCATGATGAAATTCAAAGTTATGCAAATTTAACAAATTACTGTCTTACTAGGAAGTTTTGATACTCCTACCAAGCTTAAGAGCATACAGATCTGCATACATTCTGCATCTTGCAAGCAAACTGCTCCCAGCAAAAGCCTCTGCTACTGCTCTGCATTCACACTACATTGCTTCAGCTGGGAGTCAGGGCAGAGCAGGACAGCCCTCACAGCACCTTGATTAGTGGGAACTGCTATAGCTCTCAGAGCCATACCAACTGAACAGAGTAACTGAGGCTTTGTTATTCCCTCTCTTACAGTTGCCTTTCTTTTTTTAAAATAACACATATATGAACTTCTTTTTTAAGCCTAACTTGCATAGTAATATCATGCATTTATTTTTTTTTTTTTATTAAGAGCACACACACAGTCAAAGCTTTAAAAGCTTTGGTTTCACTGCAGCCTGATAATCTACCTGCTGTACAGCACCCCTCAGCAGCACTGGCGATGTGAGCCTCAGCACCTCTGCCAAACCCAGCTCCTTGCTTTGGTTCTGCTCACTCCAGCTGCTCAGCATCAGCCCACAGAGGCAACAGCACTCCAGACAAAGAAACCACAGTTGGGATTCAGCTCCAAAATCAGCTCAGCGTGGGCAGGCTCAGCAGCACCAGAGGTGGACGGAGATGTGGGGGATCCCATCGCTGACGAATTCCAAAGCCCAAGAAGAGATCCATTGTGCAGGGAAGCTCAGCACACTCACTTCAAAGGCCAGATGTTACTCAGAGAGAGCTCGAATCATCAGGACAACTGCCAGCTGGGCTGAAACTTGCAAGGGCTCTATCGGCTACACAAAAATGCTCCACTAGTTTAAATTCATTTGTCCCCTAAAACAATCTACTTTTATTTTGGTGGAGGTTGTAAAAAACAAACAAACAAAAAATCAAGGACAGCTCTGCTTCACAGAAGAACACAGTAATTTTTATTGACATATCTGACACACTTCTACCAGGTATATTCAGAGGATGTGAATGATAATCACTGCTGTCTCTCTACCATGGAATACTGCCCACAGTGCTTGAGCCACGCTGGACCCTTTCAATCCTAGTTCCTTTATGCTAGCATAATGACAAAGCCATAAATCCTCCAAAAGAGTTCATCGGCCTCTGAAGCACCTGTGGCTTTTACTGTGTTTCCTCCAAAGAACCAGACATCCCAGCAGTAGTTAAGGAGAATTTCTGCAGTGTCTTCAGTTCAAACAGAGCTACTATCATCAGCCATTTAATGTGAATCACCTTACTGATCTAAAGCAACTGTGCATACATCCACCATGGTTTACAGCTTCATAAGAAGCAGGAAACCCAAGCATGTGCCTCATTGCTACAGCTGAGGGTAGATAATACCATATCCACTATGGCTGCAGATCTATCAGTGTGTCATGGCACAGTCTGCTGCCACACAAGACACAATGTGCCAAACCAAATAGTGCCATTAAGTCAGCTATAGCTCTTCTCCCTTTCCAATTCCACCAGTAGGCTTTGGGGAACCTGGTTTGGAAAACATCTGCCTTGTTGAAAAACACAGAACAAAACACCAGATATTCTGCAGCAATCAAAGAGTGAAACCCATTTCTGGCATAGCAACACTCTTAACAACACTTCATATGGAGGAGAAAACAGTAAAAAAAACCGTAAAAGGGTAGGAAGCACATCAAATAGCAGCAGTCCTTCCCATCATAACCCAGGTGCTGATTTGGGCACAAAAGCACAAGAATTCAGGCAATAAGAAAAGCAATAAGGAAAAAAAAATTCAGTGGTATTTTTAAAACAGAAAGCTCAAGAGGATGGGATGGCTTTTACGTATTTAATGAAGTCTGCACCTGTTTGTTTGGCATATAACTGTAGCAGCAGCTTTGCAGGGAATGTCAAACTCCTACTTTATTTTACTGCCATTGTTCATGGAACACATGATATCCAGACTGAGGCAGTCTTTCACCCTTGCCTGCTAGATTTCTTTTTTTTTTTAAAGTGAGTTTCAGTATTTACATACCTCCCACGTTTGTCCTTCTTATTAAAATCTGCTCCACTGCTTTGCAAGAGTTTTATACATTCAACATTACTGAAAAGAGAAGAAAACCAAAGCATGAACAAAGCAGAAGCTTACATCTTGGTTGCCTCCCTCCCTCCAAAAGGACAAAGTTTTGTTTTTGTTTTTTTTTAAACTATTTGCAGTGCAAAATCAGGATATGGATAACTACAACCTGAAATCCAGTCACAGCAAACAGAAAGTGAAGTTTCAGAAATTATTTCCTTTGTTTCTAGAAAACCTCGGACTTCTGCAGAAGAAAAATTAATGTTCTGAAGAAAAAGCAGTAAATATGATTTGAATTCATTGCATCTGGAGATTTTCAAAGGGGGCTGCATTCTAACGCTTCCCACGCTGGAATGGTATTTTATGAGAAGACTTTTAAAGTTGGTGCTAGCTGATAAAATGCCAGTCTAATAATGAAGAGGTGACATTTAACGAAATCCACCCCCTCTTGCAAAGCTGCAATGGTGTGCTAAAATCCTGTTTACTTCAGTGAGATTCCACACAGAGTTACTTTTAGGTTTATTCTCGAATCATTTGTTGGTAATTGATAGATTTAAGCATGCATTTATGTACTTTGCTGAATAAGAAGCCTTAACTATCTAAAATGATTATCACATTAACATTGCTTTTATATAAGCAGATGAGTTAGGCTCCATTGCTTTTCTCTTCTTTAATCTGTTGAAAGAATTCACCACATCCTAACTTCATCTCATTTAAAGCCAGGTGAGTTTTAATACAAAAATATAATAGCTGAATACTCATCTATTTTGTAGTTCAAGAGAGTAAATGTATGACTCCAAGCTAGAAAACAACATAAAGAAGCATAGCACTTTCCAAGACTTCTTTGTCATTAACAGGGGCAATAAATCATTCTGTTCACAATCAAAATGAGCAAGCCTTAAAGTATGTCCTTTTCCTCAAGCCCATACAACTCCCATTAATGTAATGGGAGTAACAGGTACGTGCAAGGAAAAAAACAATGTTATTTGCATAGTTCCAACTCCAAGAAAAAAAAAAAAAGACTGGATGCAGAATGTCAGAATGTTGGCATAAGTTCATCCCTACTCAAAATTGCTATTCCATAAAATAACTGCAAAACACTCATCACAACACACTAAAAATAGAAACATTTGTTAGTGATGACAATTGTAGTAAGCCACTGGAAATATACAGCTTATTTTCATAAGCCACTTTTGCTTCATATGAAATTTCTTCTTCGCTCTCTTTTGGACTTTCAGATGGTTTTTATTATTCTTTTGGGTGCAGCCTTATCAAAGGGGTAGTATCTGCAATGTACTATAAGAATCCCCATCAAAGCAAGGCTCACACCTCCTTCATTAATTAACAGAAGACAAGTATCAACAAGAATAATGCCATAAAAATAATACAACCAGCATTAGGATCTATTTCATTAGGTGTTTGTAATAACAACAATTTTGTGATATATGCCTTTTAATACACCAGGAAGAAAAACAACTTCCAGAAAGACTGCCAAGTATGCACTACAGATGACCATTTCTGCTTGCTATCATCCCAGAGAATCCAAGGTGGTTCTAACCAAGGCTCCATTTCAGATGTTTTCTGAGCCATAAAGTCCTCAGCAGAAGAGTCAAAACTCAGTGTTTGCCAAACGTTTTGTGCATTTGCTATTTCACAGTGCTCCACTGACAATAATTTGGAAATATATAACTGACTGGATGCTATATTTACGACATAAATTGATACATTTCAGCTTTCATTTGTTTTCATTCCCAGGCTCTGGGCAGAAATACATCATCCTGAAAGGATAGCAATCTTAGCTTTCTAATTTGGTGGGGCTTTTTAATTTCATTTTCAAACTTGCTCTGAGAATTGGGAGGGAGATGAGCTGCATTTGGACTCCAAGGATGCATGCTCAAGTACAAGGCAGCAAACGTAAGTGCATGCTCGTGTTTACAGGCAAGAATGCAGCCCAGATGAGGAGGCTGGCAACAACTGCGCCAGCAGCATCTCAGGAGCCACACCTCCTCCTTACTCCACATTTTGCTTTAGGAGCTGACAGTTTCCTACTGACTGACAGCCCTCACCAACAACCATGGCCAATACACTGATCTGGGTGAGTACGCAGCACTCCTACCCAAACTGAAGCAGTTTTCACAGGGACGTGAGAAGGAAGTTTCACTCTGTGTCTGAAATTCACGCTTCAATCACAAGCCAGTTGTTTGTTGTGGAGATCAGACCATTTTCTTTGTTTTACAAGCAAGCAACATGAGCATGAGGACAGTGGCAAAATACCATCCCAGATGACCCAAATTTGACATTTCTGGCTGGCACAGCTGAATTGGTATGCCCCAAATCTGCAATGGAACTACAAAATAACTTGTAACAGTTGGTCTGTGTATATTCTGTAGTCACAATTACTCACCCTCCTGCAGCGGCAGCGTGGAGGCACGTTCTTCCAAAACTATCAGGGGTGTCTATTTCAAAGCCTGCAGACAGCACGTGCTCATTACTAAACAAGGACACTATGCTATACTTTTGTCCTAGTTAAACCACAAGAAACATTGCAGAGACAGAAAAATCAGTTAGTTGGAAAAAAAACAGAACACAAGCAGCTACAGTCAGAAAAAGGTTGTCACAGAAATGGCGAGCGACTGCTCCACTTTGGCAGCTCTATAAAAAGGGCTGCAAAGTCAACGAGAATTTAGTTCTGCATCCAGCTCTGCACCACATCCCTACTGAAAAGCATGTGGCAGGCAGGAGGCAGATAGCTGAGAGAACTGCGACAGCAGGACATGAAGACAGAAAACATGAAGAAATAAGAAAAACCACAGAGTCAGCCTGAACACGAAACAGGGCCAATTCTAGTGTGTGTGGTTTTTAGACCGGCTTTAGTTTTTGGAAAGAGGCTTCCAGGAGCATGCAGGGATAGTCATAAAGACGCACAAGGCCCAAGATAAAGCATGGCAGTGGTAACTGTGGTCACCCAGAGGTTTTGTTCTCCTTCCTGATCTGGTGGTCAAGGTCAAAGTATACCAGTAAAGGGTATATAATTAGTATTTTTCACATCTTTTTTACACTCTACAGGACTCATAGTTATGGGGAAAAAAAAAAGTAGCTGTAGGACATTTTGTACAATAAGCAATGAAACAATTTTTTATTTCTTATTTTTTTAGGAAAGAAAATGATCTGCCCTGTTTTTAGATGGGTTTTTGTTTTACCTATTCATTTATTTATTTTTAACACAGATGAACTCTTGCCTGGAAAAAAAAGAGATTTGGCCTCTGATAACTGCCTCTTTTAATACAGTTGGGTCAGCAAACTCCTGCTGTTTTTGCATTGGGCTCTGATGAAGAACCCAGGACTGTTCTTCAGACATGGCACCTTCACTAAGCTTCCCCTCTTGTGCACATCGAATTCTGGCCAGCCTCACTCCTATACTCTGATCAGACTGTGAAACACACTTTAGCTGTAACTAAGATACACCATTATCAGTAAGATGCCAAAACTTGAAGCCTGCACTTGCACAAGGAGGTAATTTCTTGAGGCATTTCATTGTGAACAAAATGAAAAGAACAAAACTGACACTTATACTCCTATAATTTAGAAAAGGGTCCCAAGCTTTCTCCTTCTCCCCAGTATAAAAACTCTGTGTCTGCCAGGAAAAAAGGGCTTTGTGCATGAACAATCCAGGATGCAAAGAATTACCAGCATGTCATTAGGAAAACCCTGTGCACGCAGTACACCACACCAGGCAGCAGCACAGGAAGTCTTTCATTTCAACAGTTCACAACAAAGAGCATAAAGGGGCTGTAAGCTGCACAGATACATTACTGAGTCCACCGACACTGCTACATTTACTTACCCGAGGACAACAATTTCCTACAGCAATCTGAGTGTGCATTCAATGCTGCAAGGTGCAGAGGAAACATGTTGTGGATCCCACACCTGAAAGGCACAACAGCCTCATGAGATAGGGTCTCGTAAAAATACAGGTGGCATACAAACACTGCACGTGAAAAGGTCCTTCCAAAGAGGCCGCATTTTTGATCCTGCCTTGCTAATTTTATCTCTGTTTCCTTACTATCCCACTCAGGAGTTAAAATTAATTCTGATACAGAAAAATCTTGGCACTATGCTTTGAACAGAATGCAGGAGGAAGGTTTCTAAAAATGTGAAATGAAAGCTTCTGTAAGGGGGATAGTGAGGGAGCAGAGTCAATCTCCCAGTGGGGGATACATAGATTTGTTCATCAGCTACATATATTGCAATGGCACTCTGAGGGTAAAAGTAAATACCAAAAGCTTCTCTGCATTATTTCTGGAACCCATTTGTACAGTTGTTATCTTGCTTTAGATAACTCCCACTTGGGTTTTCAAAAGCTTCCTTTTCTTCCCTCACCACAGGGCTGGAGCACCACATGACTTCTCTTCATGCTTTCCTTTAGAGCGCTGTGACACTTAGGTTTTCCTCCCACACCCAAACAACTGATCATCTAACCCTGTTTGCTCCAGCTACTGTCCCTACACATTCTTTCACTCTCCCTTCCCTTTGCATACATGACCCTCCTTTCAACTACATATAAACTCCTCAGAGCAGACATATTGGGTCAAACAAAGAAAACCAAAGCAAAACAAAAAAGCAGACACCTATCACTAAGCTAAATCTGTATCAGGCAGTCACATTCATTTTTCAACAAGCTGAGCACTCAGCAGCTGTTACTGGCACCCACGAATCATCCCAGCTCAGCTCCTGAACATGCCACCATTCACCATCTTAGAAGATTTCTTAGCTTAGGCATCTTGGCTTCTGCCACTTAGCGCCGTGTTCTGTGCAAAGTATACAGTTATTCTAGAAATGCTATTGCAGGCAGTCCTCCAAGCGCATACAAACACGGAACCTTAAACCAACCATCTCACCAAGATTATAATCTAGCGCCTGCTTCAGCAGATACATTTTTGGAACATGACAAACACTTGAACAACAGCAGATGGATTCCTATTGAGAATACAGTTGGCGGATGGAAAGCACCATCGCCTCACGGAAGATTTTAGATATGGACAAAAGACAAACTAACCTTTTTTCCTTTAAGGCTCACCATAAATCATAATTACTAATGATACTTTAAACAAAGAAGTGTGAATGTTAATAAAGCTGTCTCATTCTCACCAATGTTTTACACATACGTATTTAACCAATACTGATTTATTTTCAAAAACATCATTCTTTTCAGAAGCCACAGTTCCATCCTTCCTCTGTCTTCACATTAAATTTGTCTTCCTTGGTGCTTTTCTACACTAAGGAGCAAAAAGGGGCGCTACACACATTTTAATTTTGCCAGTGTTCACCATCTACATTTTAGAGTCAATCTCTTTAAAAATGATCTGGCAGTCTGTTCTTTTAAAGGAAACAGCACAAGCTCCACTGAGCTGATGCATCTGTATAAACAGGCTGCAATTCTTTTTTAACTGTGGAGTCATTTATTTAAGCCAACACTGGACACTCTGTCTTGCCATGTTTCTTCCTACACCCATTTCCCTCCATCTCCTCCTCCACGTAGTTTTATCTCAAGCAATATTTTTCATCTTTTAGGTCAAGATTTCCACCCAGCACGTGTTTTGGCTGGTTTCCATCGAAATACACCATCTGCACATCTGCTAACCAGCCATGCTTCAACAGCACTGTTCACAGTGGTTCCTCCCACCTCTTACATACCTTCACCTTAAAACACAACTGCCTCAAAGATTGACTGAGCTGTCTGCAGTTGTTGCTAGCAATGTTGTGAAGTTTTCTTTTTCAAAACCAGTTTGGGGAGCTCAGCTAGAGCTATTTACATGCAGTGCATACAAAAGCTCACTCCTAGTGTTTCAGTGCTCCTGGCTGAGCATCACTTGGACCTGCCAGGGATTTCTGAGACAAATTCTTATTTCACTCATTTTTGTTGCTGGAAGAAGCAATTCATTTTATCAGTGTTCCAGGCACTTGAGTGGAATACAGAAATTTTGAGTTGGATAACCTTAAGTCCGAGAGCATGCTACTCCACTGCAGCTCATTTTACATCAAACCTCAAGAAAAGAGGCAGATTGAAGTTTACTGTACCAGAGAAAAAGCTAGCAATAGTATACCCTGATTTAGACACTAGCAATCTGTGTCCGATTATCAACCTCTTGTCCCATTATTCATTAAAAAAAGCCCTAAAATCACGAATCAGAAAAAAAAACACCTGTCCTACTATTTCAGTCATGTGGCTACCAAAATCAACACAGGATCTAAATTTATACTGAGCTCAGGCTTAGTAACATCTGCTTTGTAGTACTGCAATTCTATTGATTATCCTTTGTCTCATCAAAAGACACAAGATAACAGAATTGTCACTGCATGTAACATGCCATTATAACACCAATTTAAATGCTATGGAACATGGACATAATTCCCTTGGAAAGTATTTGAAATTTTTCCAATTATGTTTCTTAGACAAAGTTTTTGCTAGGGACTTTATGGACTAACTGTGATCAAGATGCACTTTTATATACACCCTGTATCGATAACCCTTCAGAAAAATAAGCAGTACTGGTACTACTTGCAACCATATAACTGTGCAAAGTAAGAGCTTAGCATGGTTTCTTCCTTTCCACCTGCCCAATCATTTAATATTTTAGTGAAGTGTAGAGCTAATGCATTTATCCATCTTCACCTCAGAAGCTGAGCAATACCTATGTTTCCCGGCACCAGACATAGCATTAGATCACTGGAAGCTCCCCTGCAGCCACCTACTTGGCAGTATCAGCTCCGCTAGTTATGAGGGTGTTAATCAATAGCTCGTGTCCATATCTTGCAGCCACGTGCAACGGGGTGTTACCATCCTTATCAACACAGTCGATTTCTCCTCCTGCAAAAAATATTTTCAGACAGTCTAATACCCAAAGATTAAGTCTGAA
Source organism: Centrocercus urophasianus (assembly GCF_019232065.1). NCBI lineage: Eukaryota > Metazoa > Chordata > Aves > Galliformes > Phasianidae > Centrocercus > Centrocercus urophasianus. The sequence continues at coordinate 9,670,630 of NW_024884756.1, forward strand.
CCTGTGCCTACAAATGCTATTTCTCCCCAGTGAATGCAGCAAAATCAAGCCACTGAATTTCAAAGAATGAGATCGGTACACAGTGAGCCATCAGCTGTCAGCTGTGGTACCGACCATGGTTCAACAGCAGTGCTCTCAACTCTTTATCCAGCTTCAGTGGGGAAGCATGGTGGGGAACAGGCAGTGAGCACGATGACATATGACTAACATTTAATCATTAGAAACTGCTACACAGTGCTTACATAGACCTTTTCCTGTTGCAGTTTATGCCTGTCATCTCATGTTTTATCCTCAAACAGGAAAAACTGATTGTTTCTTTCTTCTCTGCTACAGCTTTTGATGCATGCAAAGATTGCTATCAAGTCCCTGCTTTCGTTTTTGGATTGAGCAACTTTTGCTCTTTCAGTCTCTCTTTGTAAATTAGGTTTGCTGTAATTCAACCATCCTTGTCCTTCCCCCAGTTCTCTTCCAGCTGGCCCACATCCTTCTGAAAGGAAAATGTCAAAAGCCAGAAACAGTACTACAGCTGATGTCTACCAACGCTGAGCAAAAGGATTACTTCATGCCTGCTGGCTATGCTCCTATCTACACACTCCTGTACCTTTATGCTTTTTTCCTCTACTTTTCTTCTTGGCAACACCACAGCATTGTTGACACGCATTTGGTTTCCGATCCTCTGCAAACACCAAATCCTTTCTTGAGGAAATGTCACCCACTCAGCTTTTGCCATTCTGTATTTATTTAACTGATATCCTTGCCTGTGTTGTATCTCTCCTTTGCATTACTTTCATCACAACTTTTCCCCAATTTTAAGGGCTCATTTTCAACTCCAGCTTCTGCCGGAAAAACAGTCTCTCCTAACTTCATGTTTTCTCTGAATATTAAAAGCACACTTCATATTCCATCATCCAAGCTGTTAACAAAAATACTGGATAGTATACCAGACCCAGGAGGGAGGCTGAAAGATCTCATTATACCTTCTATGTCAACAGTGATCCATTTATTATTACTAATGTCCGAGTGTAGTTTTTCTAGCTGTTATGCACCTACACAACAATATTTTCATTTAGACCATATTTCATTAGTTTTCTGTGAGAATACTTTGTGAAATCAGGTAAAAGTCTTGCTAAAATGAGGATATGGTAATATTTACTGCATTTCCACTATGCAAATGAGATAACAGGCCATAACTACAGCAAGAAAAGTTCTAGTGAAATGCTATGAGGAATTTTCTGATGGTAAGTAAAGGCTAGCAAAATGCTGGAACAGAGATACTGCAGTTAGATGAGATTCCAACTTTGGGATTGTAGTTAAGCAAAGAAAGAGGAAAACAGAAACAAATAAAAGAAAACAGACTGTCCTGTGCAGTATAATGACCAAAAAAGTGCAAGTAAACAATCGGTATTAGCAGCCTCTGTTAGTCAGAAGGCAGGCCTCTGTCAGATCTCCAACAGTAATATTCGCTATATGCTCTAGTATTTTTAGGCAAAAGGGATATTTAATGAGTGTGACAGGTAATTACAAGCTCTGGAATCTACTCTTGGCTATGCCAAAATAAACAAAGTGGTGCTGGTCCACCCTGCAGGGTATTTATTCAGCACTTAGTGAAGACAGTGATAAGATGTGCAGGTAAGGGAGGTAAGAGAAGTACAGCTGTTGAGTGGTGGCATAGAGAAAACAGCGTGGGCTCTAAAAGCACCACAGCTCTCAAGGGAGGATAACCAGAACTTTTTACTCTTTTAATCATTTGAGAAAGTTAGCTGTGCCTTCCTCTCATCATATGAAATATCCTAAATAGAGCTCTTAACTCTTATTAGCAGGTTGACAAAACTGCTGATCACAAAAGATCAGTTGTTTCATCGTCAGCTAGAGGAAGACTGGATTTTGTTTAGAACTAAGAGTTGCCGCTTATGGTGACACTGTAAAAGGAGACCTGCAAACGCAGCTCATACTCAGAATTTGATGCAGAGCTGAACACCATTCAGAGAAGTTCTTTGGCATTCTGGGTCAGAAAACCAAAAATTCCAACCCAAGAAATGCCTACTCTTTGAGAGAGTTATTGAACAGACATTGAAACTCACCATTCTGAATGAGGGTCTGTGACCGTGTGAACCTCCCGTGGACAGCTGTCATGTGCAGTGGGCTCTTCCCATCCTTACTCTAATAAACAAAACGTAAAAGCAATCATCCAGCATGAAAAGAAGAGGTAACAACTTGAAGTCTCTCAATTCAACATCCTACAGCTATTCTTCACATAAAAGTTCCAATGGCTTCCAAAGACTAGAGGCCTGAATCTTCATGTCATAATAAATGCAAAAGGTACGAACATACACACAAAGCAGCTCCTCAGCAGTGGTCAGGAAATGATCTGAGCTACAGCCTATCCTCAGAGCCTGGCCATATGCAATGTTTGGTAGAAACTTCCAAGTGCATAACGTATCACTCTTCAGTGTGACCATGCCATCTCCCATTTAGTCATTTTTTTTTCCTTACTCTTTGCAGCAAGAAGAATTTTTAAAAAATGAACCACAAAGCTAAGCAGGAGCAGTCACAGAAATGCAAGGAATATAACTGATGTTTCAATCTGCAATTTTGTAGATATATCCTAGAACAGAAGTTCTGTCAACTTAATCAAAAACAAGATGTCTACAGAAGACAAACAGAAAATAAGAAGTGAGTATACAAGGAAAGCTACAATGGGCTGAGATCAATGTTTTGGATCTAGAGACCGAAACTGAGTTTGGGAAAGCTGAGGAGCTGAGAAAATAGCGAGCGACAGTTGCCTCACTACTCACATCATTTCATTTTTGTTGGCATTGAGTTTTGCACTCACTGGCAAGCACAATATCTAATTTCACCTCAATAATTCTGAGTTTAAATAGTACACTGACTGTCCACTGATCTCAAGGGACCAGCCACAATTACTACATGCTAGGAGACCGCTTTTACAGATGAGAAACTGGAACATGCACAATTTAAAGTAAAGTAGCCAAAGTCTTATTTGAACTTAGAGATCTTGTCTTCTAGCAAGTCCATTTCAGGTTCATCAAGGTATATGTACCCATGTACCTTTCAAGAAGCATCCAGATAACCAAAACAGAATCAGACTTTGTAAAACCAGGTTTTAAAATGTGTAAACAAATAACCTTGAGGTTTTATTTACCCAGGAAAGTCTAAAGAAACTTGGTTAGAATCAGATTTAATTAAATCCATATTGCAGGAGGAAGGAAAACACCAGAAAGAAATGTTTCCTTGACTTATTACCATTGCCCAAGTCAACATTTTGACGGAGCTCCTGAGACTAAACTTTAGCTGTGGTTTCAGTAGAGTGGCTTGCCCAGAGTTTAAGGCTGCTATTACATTTATAAAGGCACTGAATGCTCCTCTGCTAGAAGTTAATCTCATACAAATGGTTTAATGATTGGCATTCTCAGCATCACTCTAATTCTATTAAGAACTTAAAGACTTGCTGTACTCATTGCTGCAGTTTCCAGACTCTAAAGGTATGCAAAATAGGATAAAGTAAAATTGAAGAGGTAAAATGCAAGTTTTACCTGAATGTTAACATCTGCCCCATTATTCACTAGCAGTTCAAGACACAGTGCTCCATGAGTGGAGGCAGCAGCAAAATGCAAGGGAGTGAATCCATTATTATTGGGCTGATTTACATTAGCACCATAGTCAATCAGCTCATTAACAACAGAATCCTGACCATTGTAACAGGCAATATGAAGCGCAGTATTTCCATAGATGTTCATTTCATCAATCTAAAACGAGACAAGGAGACACATCAGCTTATCATTTTACATATTGCATCACGTACTGCAAATGGAAATAGCCAGAGGCTTGAACTGTCATAGGGCATATTTCTCACCAGCAAATTTCACTGACAAAAAAAAAATACTCCCAGAGAGCTTAAGTCAGAATGCTTTACCTTCATTATCATTAACTTCTTATCCTACTGGCAATTTCTAAAAGCCACTCTAAAGCTTAAAGCTGATAGCAGGACTATGTAATGATGATGATAAAAATCCTAATAAGTTAGAAGCTTTTTAATATAAAAATGGGAAAGAAAGATAAATAAAAAGCTTAGTCTTTAAAATAATAACAATAATAACAATACACTCTATTGACTTTTGTGAGTAGAATCAGGCTTCCAATCTCTTTCCAGAGATTCCTTTTAGGTTGGGCAAGTGTCTTAGGGAATGGATGGAGAAATTGCACAGCCATTCACATTTCAATAAAGAAACCACTTTCAGCAGTTCAGTATTATGAAGATGTAATTAAGATTACATTACTTCTTGATCGTTGGCTTAGAATTCAACTGCTGTTCTATAAAGCAGGGCGAGGCAGGTTGCACACAACACTCGGGCATGTTGTGAGTACACTTCTACAAAAAAGATCTCGAAGATCCTATCTCTGTGGAGAATGTGAAACTTCAGTGTCACTACCAGCATGGTACTGCTAATAATGGAAAACACCTATTCACATTTGACACAGACTTCTGACATTTTTTTGGCAGGTCACGTCAGCTGGCTACACAGCTAGCAAATACAATGAATTGATTCAGTATCTTTGATCGACAACCAGCACAGACTCTTCTGGTCATTTCACTGCTGCTTTGGACCACTGAGTTGACAATATTAGTCTAGGAGAAGTCTGTACCCTGAAATAAACATCTTTTCCCAAGTGAAAATAATTCTTCCCCTTCCTTCCACTAGCTAACGCAGGAAATACACAACCTGAAATTTAAACAGGCTGAAATGTAGTAAAGTATTTCATGTATGTACTCTGAATCTCCTCTCACCATACCGAAAGGAATGCCAGGCCAAGGGAGACTTCATTATTCCACCATTCTCTACAAAAACAGCATATATTTCCCTAATCCCCCAGCAAGGTAACCTGGAATTTAGTGTCCATATCAGACACTTTCATTCCAGAATGTTTCCTGGCTCTTAAACCAACAATCTACACAAAGTATAAGGTGCTTTTCACAGTCCAGAAAACAGGAACTACTTTCTTTAGAAGCTTCACTGATGTAGCAGCATCCATAAGAGAAAAATATTATCTTTGAATACAGAGAAACACGTACCTCTACTCCCAGGTTAAGGAGGTGTTTCACAATGTTAATCTGCCCATTGGATGCAGCTGCATGAAGCGGGGTGTAACCCTTCTTGTCTTTACAAGTCACCTCTGCACCATGATTAATCAGTAAGGCAACAACTTCCAGGTGACCTTCAAAAGATGAGAGAAAGTAGTCAGCAGGTATACCAGTATCGCTTTTCACAGAGTACTACTCATGCTAACGTGCTGGCCCTCTCACTAGCATTTCACATGTCTCCCAGAGTTTTACAAGGGGAAAAGGAAAAGGGTTTTCATAAATGCTCTTACTCCTAGCTCTAGGCCTTGCCAAGAAATCCATGCAATACGTATTCCTCTCCATCAGGTGGGTCAAATTTCTTTTTACTGAGCTAGTTTTCCAGTCATTAAAAGAACAAAAGCACATCTCTTTCCCACATTACTCCTCATTAAAAATAACAGCCCTGTTTTATTCTCCCTTTTAAAGAAAGATCAGTGAGCACAGGAGCAAGACAATAAGACTTCCAAAACAGCATCCTGATGATGTTATTTGTAGACCCGATTGCTAATGCTCCTTTTTTTTGTTGACAATATCTAATATGTATAACAAATTTCAAAATAAAGGTTCCCTCTTTTCCAGGAGCACTGAGGACATGAATACTTATTGAGCGCAAAGTCTACCAGTACCATCATAAGATTTTCTACTGACTGCTGATCTTCAGATTACGTTTATCTAGCAAAAATCTAGCAAAAAATCCTCAACAAAGGTCTACAAATGTTTGAATCTGAACTTGTGGTGTATAAATACACATTTAGTCCACAAACTAAAATAACTGCAACAGCCTCAAAAGTGACACAGACTTAAAGCTTACTGGCAGACCCATGGGACATATGTTTTCAGGAGTGAAATACCCTCCCTCTGGATTAAGGTCTCCCATAAAATACATAAGAAAAGCCAAGCATCTCAAAATGCAACTTATAGCCCACCTATCTTTAGTTTCCTCCTCCTTCTGAAGGTTTCAAATTATATGTTCTGCCATCCCAGACAGTGCCCTAGCCACCAAAATTAACTCAAGGAACTGAGGAACAGTCATTATTGCTCCTTGCTGAAGCACAGCTATTGTTCTTAGAATTTTGTTAGGTTAAGCAGACTGAAAGAGAGCAAGCATCATAGGAAGATGTGTGCCACCTGGGCTGCTCAGCACTTTCGTGACAGACAGCTTTGGTCTTTTCTGACAACATCTCAATTGCCCAAATATACGTGGAATTACATAACACAACAGAAAAGCCTTTCACTACTTCAGAGTGGTCTTCAAAGCTCACTAGCTCAAATGCCAAATCATGTCTGCTGGCAAGCAGCCTTCCATCTGTCTGTGCCTATCAGGACATCACAATATGCTTTTCTCACATTCTGAAATCTCTTATTATCTCATTTCCAAAGATGCCAGGGCTAAGATTGAGAATTTGATAGGTCAGGTGAAAAGCCTGACAGAGGGCACACAATGTCTCATTAATTACAACCTGAATACACTGCTTTCCTGACACTAAAGCTATTGAACAAGAGTGACTGCTACCATTTCTTGTTCTGGCATTTTTAAATAAAAAACAATCCCAACAATCCCCTGCAATAACAAAATTTACTATAACTTGAAAATAATAATACAGTCTGATTTATTTAAGCAGCATTTAGTAACATTTATGTTACATGAATTAGTTGTTCTTCTCTGCTCTGAAATAAAGATGACAATTTGCTTCTAGCATAAGAAAAGAGAAGAACTTTCTAATAATACCACGACTTGTCTACTTATGAATGTGAATAAGAAGCAAAAATCATCATCACATTTATCTGTATTTTATAATGGTTTTTTTTTTGCAAAAATAGATAGAACTTCAACCTGTATTTTTTCAAGTTTGAATATACTTCAGTTGGGAGTATACCTGGAATTAGGATCAGGATAGAAAGACCAAAATTAAAAAAGCAACATTAAAAGCCCACATTAATTGCATTAAAATCACAGCAATGTTCTCACCAGTTGCAAAAGTGTGAAAAGACACTGTATTTAGATCAGACAACCCTTTCCCTGCACAGCACAAATACCACTCTCATTTTCCATGGACAGGTCCGCATCTTGTCTTCCATAAAACATGCTGTTAGTTCGTCAACAGGAAATTCAAACAAGTTGAGCCTTACCCATGTATGCAGCCCAGTGAAGAGCTCTTCTGTCCTTCTTGTCAAAAGCATTGATGTTTGCACCCTTGGCTAAGAGCAAGTTTACCATCTAGAAAGCAACAACAGCAAGTAAACAAACCCTGTAGATCAGACACTCAATACTTTGTAAAAATACATTCTAGTGATAAAGTTGTGATCATAAAATCAGGCTGTTCTGTATGTGATTGCAGTATGGCTAAGAGCTGAAAAGCTGCTTTCTCTATTACCAGTCATGCAATATTAGAAATAAGCAAAATCAGGCAAAACAAAAACAAAAGAAAAAACACATTCAACAACTTTCCTCCCCAACAAAACATTCTAACATCACAAATTACACAGATGCATAATTGCCTTCCACTAGTAAGCTGCTTTGCCACAGTACAGAGATCAGCTAATAACAACACACTTCCATTACCACTTCTAATACACTCTACCTGAAAGTTCAGGAGTTTAATATCATGATAGTTAGATATAGAGCTCACAAGCCTCACTATTTTTTTCCAACAGTGCAGTAGTTTAAGGGCCAAATACCATCACTGTTTTACAGGAATTACATTCTTCTGCCCTTTTAATTACAGCATAATTGATCAATTTCCGTTGACAGAATTCTGCTGTTCTAGCTCTGACTTTCTATTCCTTATCTAGATCTTTGAGTGTGGAACAAGCAACAAGAATCCTTTCAACCATGCCTAGCACTTAACAAAACTCTTTATGCAGGGGCTTTGTTTACCAAACTATGTTTTTCATATAGAACCAGTAATTAGAAGAGCTTACTCGTATTAGGCAAGCAGAAGCAGCACATATGATCTCAAAACCAGAAGGATATTTTCTAGAAGACAATTGGAAAAGCAGACTGGATCTCACACATCTGAACATTACTTTGGTATGAAATGAATCCACCAGTTTTCCTGTCTTTCCATTCCACCTCTTACTTTCTCAGGCAGTTGAGCACAATATAGCCAGGACACATTTGAATTGCCAGAGCCAGGTGCACAGTCAGCCCCCCAAGTCTGCATGTACATTACACTAGCGTGCCAGATCTGCACAGGCAGTTTCTTGTCACTCTCACTTCTGCAGGCAGAAAACCTGGCATACAGGTTGGAAAGCAGCAACCACAGGGGTCAGTGATATATGGCTTAGTCTACACCCAGACATGCAAGCCAACTATTTGAAAGAGGAGAGAAAAAAAAAAAAAAAAAAAAAGAATAGATAATGAAAGATCAATTATACTATTAAACAATTCACCTCAATGTGGCCATTCAGAGCTGCATGATGCAACGCTGTCCTCCCGCCTCGGTCAGAGACATTGACGCTGCTCAGCATGGGAATGATAACTTCTGCACACTTGACTGCCTTGTTTGCGGCTGCCACGTGCAACGGGGTCTGCCAGTTTTTGTCCCGAGCATTGACATCAGCTGAGTGCTTGATCAGTACTTGCACCGCTTCCTACAACAGCAACAGTTACAGTTATGAACAAGCAGTTCCAATAAACATGCAGTTGACAACCCAATGGTGTCACCTATGCATTTTAGTTATGCATCCCAGGCATGCCCAGGAGGACACAAAGGGAGCAACACTCATCCAAGCAATAGCCGTGGTTACTGACATTGTTCTGTTGATTCAAATGCCAGAGCACACATCACCACTGCTGCTGTTCAAAGCAATGTCCACGGCCAGTTTTCCAATTTGATTTTAGGACATACAAAATTGTCCATGCAGATAGCCCAACCTGTTTGGCCAATTAACCTTTGAGACCCGAGACACCAGAACTGTGCTTCAATTGACAAAATGAATGGATAGATCTGAGCTTGCACTTACATCAATTACTTCAAACTGATATTTATGTATCAGTTTGGACCATGAAATCATAGCAAACTGTTCTTTTATTTATAACAGGAAAAAGGAAAAAACAACAACAACAACAAAAGATATAAAAACAAAATTTTACTTTAAAAAAAAAAAACAAAAAAACCGTGAGAACCACATGCAAGAGTTTGCACTGGTGTCCCCAGTTGCCATTAGTGTTCCATCCCTCCCCAAGGGGTTAAGAGTGAATACTTCCCAGTGACAAAATGTACTATTCTCCCTCAAGAGATTGTCTCATTAGAGTTTACCATCAGCTCTTTTCTGCTCCTCCTCATGCATCTGCCATTAAGTAAGTCGGATTAAAAAATGGCTCTGTCTATATTACATTGTTTCCTCTTCTATTTTTCCTCAGAAACAAAATACAGAAGAGTCACAGGGGGACAGTAGCATTCAAGTAGCCTTGCCTGCTAGTTACAACTCACAGCTGGAAGCGGGAGAGACCAGCACTACATGTTCTTTCAATTCTTTTTCCATAAACTGAAAAGTTTTCTGCTAAGTCCAGCCAGAGATTTATTAATGAATAACAAATTCATCGTGTGTATGTTTAAATAGCCCCTTTGTATCTAGAAAGGCCCAGGAGAGCGCCTGCAGTATGCATCGAGAATACATCTATTAGAGCAGTTTTTGTTCTCTGGTCTCCACTAATTTCAGCAATTTCATTTTCTATAGCCATCCCACAAACTGACATCTAACAGATTGGTTCAGTTAGTAGACAGCATCTCTCCAGGCACCAAGAATGATACACTGTTGATGTCTCAACAGAATTTTCTTTTCTCCTTTTTTTTTCTTCTTTTTTTTAATTACAGCTCTGCTGTTTCAAAAGCTATTTACATGCAATACACTGGGGACCTACCCAGCTGGGATACGAAGTCAGCAGGAATATTCATGTCATTTGACTTTCAATGAAGGAAGGAAAAAGTTAAGGGAGAATTTCAAAAAGTAAATGGTAAAGACTGAAAATTCTAAGCTAATAATACTTAGATTGACTTCTTTATCTGCAATGTTTATATAAAGCTTTGGTGTCCAGCATTTCCAGCTAGGCCATGTTATCAGTGAGATGTCTCCACTCTCCCACACCACACACCTTCCCCTACTGCCTCTCTGGGTATTTCCTTTGGGTACCAGAACTGCAGGCACAAGGGAAGAATTTCTCATTGCGAAACCAGCTTTCAGCAGCTGAAGAGTTAAAGAGCAGGCACAAACCCCCAAGAAGACACGCATTTTCAGTTAGGACTGTGACTGAAAATAAAAATCCTGTACTCAAAGCATCCAAAAAAGAAACCAAGCACGCTGCAATTCCTGCACCAGAAAGAGTGCGGCTTATTTTCAAGGTTAAAGTCTGACCTTTGTTTCTCAACACGGCTTTTTGTATTTTGCCTCATTACAGCACTCATATCCTATCAGATATTCCTTTCAGAGGGTTCTGGCAGCTGCCAGCAGCTGGAAGCTCAGCCAGTAGCCAAACAATGCCCGAGTTCAGGAGCAGGCCCAGGATTCCTGCCTGCGGGCCTGGCAGGCGCTGGGATTGTTACGAAGGTGACTCAAGTTCCGCCAGTCCCTGGAAGGCAGCCACACTCTGTCTGTCCAATAACCCCTCCCCTCGCACCCACAAGCCAACTCAGCCTGAACTGGGCTCACTCTTAGCTGAGTATTAGGGAGAGCACAAGGAGTCCAAAACAGAAAGCCAAAATAATGGCACAGTCATCCCTGGTACTTACTGCTGCTCCTTTTTGAGACAGTAGTGGAAAAAGCACAACGTGATGCCAGAAGATTTCTAGCTGTTTAGCAGAAGAAATAAGGGCTAACCTTCCTTTGTGCACCAATCAAAGCGGATTAACAGAAAAGCCGAAGGATGCCTTGAAATGCAATTAACCAAAACAAGCAGTGCAGTTTGGATCTCACACACATCCACTCCCTCCTGGCATACACGCAGTGCGCACACGTCTGTACGGGTTGATTCCTCCTCGTTTCACCGCCTGACGATGATGGCCCTGCACACTGGTGACACTACCTCACTTCAGGCAGCATCTCTCCCTCCAGCTGACAGCGGCTCAGTGCGACCCGCTCCAGTTACGCAAAGGGAAAAGTCAGCCACACCAAGGCTCAACAGCAGCTGTAATTAGCTGGTACAAGCAGGCCACTGGCTGCAATGCTACAGGCCCTGCACACAGCAAATGCTCACCTGTTTGTCACAGTGCTGCCTGCTGCAGCTTTCAATGGTTTGCTTTTTCCCCTCAGCACAGTTTATGTTCAAAAGCAGAGAAATCAAATCGTACTCACTTCACTCCTTGAAGCAACTGCTCGATGGAGAGGAGTCAGCCACATATTGTCTTTGGCATTAACACGAGCGCCTGCAAGTAAACAAGCAGAGGTTACATCCATGCCTTGGGTGCGACATGAAGAGCACTGCCCAACTGGTTTCCTAGTAACAGGCGCGGATTTAGTCTCTCATCTCAGCTCTTCTGGCACTCCTCTACCCTTAAAAATACATTTCCATCATCCAGACAGATAGGAGCAAACACAGAAAGAAAGGAACTCGATATAGCCTTGTTTACTGGAGATAGAAGCCGGGTTTGTAGCAAGGGATTACGTACATACATATGTACACGTGCACTAATGTGTATGCATTTATAAGATTAACAACTATAGGATATCTGTTAAAATTCTGCTTCCCTTGCTGTGAAGACAAGTCAGGGAAGGACAATGGCTGAGGAGGAAACAGGATGCCTCCCAACCTCCACATCTACAGGCGCCCCTCAGCAGACATCAGAAGGGAGATAGAGGGCACGATCCATTTGCCTCATGCACAGTTCAGTGCTAATGTGCACCCTGACAAAAGGCAGCTGTGCAAGAGGGTGGTTTCAGGGTCGCTTGCCAGAATAATGGATAAAAGAAGAATATTAAACAACTACTACAGTGTTGGTTGACTGCAGACAAAAAGGGACTCTATATTTGTGTGATGAGATTTGTTTGAAAGAAATACTAAACTATCCATTGAAGTGACACCTCAGAATAGAACGTTCAATGGAAAGAACTAGAGAAACTCATTTTTTAAATGTCTGCAGACAGCAGTACCAGTTTGAGAAGACAGGCATACATAGACAAAAATTACAAGAAGCAAGAGCATCATGCACATTGCCTAGATCAGCTTCTGAACTTCATGAACAAAGAGATTCTTAAGCCCCATTGTGCACCACAACTTAAAAGTGCATGTCAAATCCCGTAATTAATAAATCACACTCTGAATCAGAAATGATTTCTGAAAGCTGTTTCTCAGGAATATTAAGGTGTTTGCCTCTGAATCATAGCAGATACTGGGAATTGTACTAGGTAACCAGAGGAAAAAAAAAAAAAAAAAAAAGATTTATTTCAGATAATCACAAGTTAGGACACAATTTTTTGGCTGGAAGAAGAAAGCTATATTCATAACCAGTGCAGCAATCAGAGGCAATAACTCACCTTAGACCTTTGTATCTGGTGGCACAATCTGCACTCCAGAGAAACACCCCAGTAAAGGTGTGTGACAGTTTCAAAGTATTTCCAAATTAACCTATAAAGCAAGGAAGCTGCTGCCTTCCCTCGTCTTCCTGAGAAGGCCATTAAGATTGATGCCTATCAGTACCAACTCTAAGTCTGCACTGTCTGAGGTGCTCCAGACACACATAAAGCAGCCATATCTTCCACCATCAGAACTCTAAGATACCTCATGATACACTGCTGTGATCCTATAGGGACTTTGGGGATGCAAACTGCCTAGATTAATTCCTAATGACTGCCATCAAATGCCTCTTTTCAGGTATAGAAATCTATTTTACATTTACCTTGCTTTTTTTTTTTAATCCTTATTTTCTTAACAAAGCTTTCTTTTGCCTTATTGCTGCCTATTCACCAACTCCCACAAGCAGATGGTAGGAAATCAGAAAGACCTATGTAGAGAGTAGCAAAATGAGAGTAGAAATCACATCATTTGTCAGTATTCAGCACCCCATGGTATTAGAGAATACAAAGGTGACTAAAAAAACCTAGGCAAGTGTCTCCCCCAGTAGTTATTCATGCCTTTCACTGATCCACTCACCCTTCAGGAGGCTGCAGTAGATGGCTGCCAAGAAAAGCACGAAAGAAAATAATAAAAGCAAAACACTGCTACTATAAATAAAATAATCTACAGCATGCTATCGACCTTTTCTTCTTCAGCAATTTTCCATATTCCCTTACCTCTCTGTGGTTTTGTGCTCTTTATGTGACAGTGATTTCACACACCTTACACCTCTAATTCAATGCGCCAGTTGAATAAATTTGTGATTTATGATTTTAAAAAGCTGCATAATTCAGCTGTTGCCTGTTAGCAACGCCAGTGTTTTCTGTGAACTGAGGCACATATTTCTCTGAAGAGATGTTTCAAAATGTTTCCCTTTGTACTGCCTATTTGCTTTACCAAAATTCATCTTGCAGTTTTCCATCAGGTTCCTTGCAGGCAACAGCTAATGATGATCAAAGAGCTCCACCAGCACTGAGGCACGCCTCTGGGGACGGACAACATCTCCATTTTAAAGTGAGAATGTGGAGACACCTGAGGAGCAATGCTCACATTTTCAAAGGCCTCCTCTACACTTAACAAACTTGAATGCCCACCCTGCAGGACAGCTCTTTGAAAGCAACACAGAAATCCAACTCTGAAAACAAAGTGATCTCCAGCACCTAACATCATCTGTGTGTCCCAAAATGAGAAGCTTAAATTTTCAAGTCACCAAGAAATTCAGCATCTCACTCTCTACCATGAAGTATGTTCTTTAATCATGTTTCAATGGACTTCCTGCAATCATCTGCAAAGTTCAATAAATGTATTGCAAGAGGCCTACGGCTGCTAACGCTCCAGCTGCTCTATCTGGCAGACTTCACAGTAACACTCTACCTTTTAAGTTGTCTCTTAACATCCTTCCATGTAGCCACAGCAACCACCCACCCCACAAAATATCAACAAAAAATACTCCTTCAGAGAAGAAGCCTTTGAGATCTTTCACTCTCCATTTTTTTTCCTGCCAAAAGAGGAGACAAATCTGAAATTGCCTCTGTTCACTTGAGATCAGAAACAAACAACCCGATGTTTGCTTTCAGGAATAAAGTTAACATCTCTTTCTCCTAACCAAATGATTTTTCATCCAGCACATCTGGCAAAATCCACATATTTTCAATAAGCCTAGATTCTGCAACCTAAATTTCTGAAATCAGGGATGATCAACGGATGAACCTTCTTTAATCTATCAATGACATTAATAATGTACACTTTTCCAAGTCCTGATAAGAAACAGCAACACAAAAGTATAAGTAGTGACCCACCACCACACACAGAGATGCACAACATAAAGCAAAGATCAGCACAAAAAATTTAACAGAATGGCTCCACACAGTAGGTGGAACTGGGACTTTCAACAGGAGAGCAACACATGCTAGATGTCGATAAATGCACCTAAGAGCCTGAGAACAGCTACATGATAGAAACAGGTATGCTGGAATTTCATCAGAGCTAAGTCACAGTCACTTGCTAATTAGGGAATTGGCCCTGAGATGCCACTGCAGTCAGAGGACAGGAAGAGTAAGCAGCAAGGTAAAAGCACACAGGTCTTGGGTCCATCATGAAAGAGTGAGGAGATTGTACTGGGACATCCTCCAAACTTTATTCAGAAGGGGACACTCTTAATCCCCAAGGACTGGAGTCTGAAAGCCATGGGAAAGGCAGAGAGAAGCTGCCACTCCAAACCTCCTCCTGTTTATCTCCTCTGCCATACGAGAGAAAAATCTGTATATGAATTCAAGTCAGGCAGTGCCATTCCCTACGGCCTACAAGACAGGGATGGCCCAGAACCTGCCAAATGAGTGACAGTCTTGTTGTCAAACCTGCATGCCAGGGCTTACCAGGAACCTTTCCAAAGCATGCTGAGGTTTGTCCTTTTCCTCACCTATGCACAACTTAGAAAGAATGGATGTTAATACTGCACACACCCTCCCCAGTGCATAATCTTCTTGTCAAGTAGCTGAAAGCTTTCTGAAATAGTAAAAAAAAACCCATGAAATAGAAAAAGATATGGTAATACTGTCCAGATCACAGGCTCCTGTGGAAGGAGAGAACAGAGGATAAGGGAACTGAGCTCGCTCACTCTGCCCTCTGCACCAGATTAAGCCCAGGAAGGGGAGAGGTCCAGGCACAAATAACCATGGAGCTTGGATTTATCCAGACAATTCTTCTGTCACATCCATGAACACACCATCATATACACATTGTATTTCAGAATCACTGAATGG
Source organism: Centrocercus urophasianus (assembly GCF_019232065.1). NCBI lineage: Eukaryota > Metazoa > Chordata > Aves > Galliformes > Phasianidae > Centrocercus > Centrocercus urophasianus. Next base: position 9,686,084 of record NW_024884756.1, read on the forward strand.
CCAGGGTTGGAAGGGACCTCGAGGATCATGAATCTCCAACCCCCCTGCCACATGCAGGGCCACCAACCTCCATGTTTAATGCTAAACCAGGTTGCCCAGGGCCCCATCCAACCTGGCCTTGAACACCTCCAAGGACAGGGCATCCACAGCCTCTCTGGGCAGCCTGTTCCAGTACCTCACCACTCTCTGGGTAAAGAATTTCCCCCTGATGTCCGACCTAAATCTCCCCTCCCCCAATTTAAAACCATTTCCCCTTGTCCTACACATATCAACCCTTTCAAAGAGTTGATTCCTCTCCCCTCTGTAGGCTCCCTTTAGGTATTGAAAGGCTACAATGAGGTCAGCCCGCAGCCGCCTTCTCTCCAGTATTTATATGAGATGGCTGCCATGGTTCTTCTCCTTGACAGAGAGAAGGTGAAGGAGAAGTGCTCAAAGCTCTGTGTAGCCCGTTTTCACATAGCCTGGAAAAACAAAACCACGTAACATACTTCTCCAGTTTGAACCACATGACTACGGATGAGATCTTTGAGCTGGTGTAAATCCACCTAGCCCTGACATTTCATGGACTGAGATGATTTATAACAGTTGAGGGACTTGGCATTGCACCTCTATCAATTCCAAACACATTCCATTTCAGTGGCTAAAAAGCCATTTTTGATATGACTCCAAGCAACTGGGTAGAAGCTTTATTCATTAGATACTATAATTATTTGTGCTGTCACCAGCTCATGGGCCACAAACCTTAGAATATACATATTTCATTTCAGTTCTTTCCTGAGCTCTGTACAAAATGCAATGGGATGCCATTTCTCCTAGCTTTTACTAGGCTGTAGAAGCTAGTAGAAGCTTCTGCTAGGCTTGAGGCTGAGAATACCCTAGTTTGATTCCAACAGCAAGCATTTTTGTGTTTTTGCTCAGTAAAAACACTATCTCATTTAGGCCAGATAACAAAGCTTTTCTGCTTATATATGACTTAATTTTGTGATTAATCTTTTATGAAACACTCCTATGTATTATGATTTTGCAATGGAGAAGTGAAGCAAAAAGATGTTGTTGCTCTCTTCAGAACCTAGCTCACAAATTCCAGTAACAAAAATGTGTTTATAAAAAACTCATAGACCTGCTCCTCCAAACCTGCTCTTGGATGTACATTCTGATAAATAATGAGAGTAGTGAGATTACAGTACAATGAATAGACAGATATACACAGTGTAAGATTTAATTTTGACTCATGCCGAGCTGGTAGGCAACATTTATCACCTACTTTTTATGCTGCTAACCAGACAAATCCTACAGCCTGCGGATGACATTTTGGCAGTGAGGCACTGGAACAAACTGTCCCAGAAGAACACAGCAAAGTTTCTTTATTTCTCTCATTAGGAACACAATGGAAAACAAGCAGCAGAATGTACCCTGCCTTCGTCAGGACATGTGACGCTATTGGGATTCACAGGAGGAATCGGCAGAACTGCTTCACCTTTCTATTTATGCAGATAATGCCTGTGATGTTATTTGCAATACTTGAAAAAAAGACACACAACAGCAGAACAACAGCATGTTACAAACAACACACGCTGCAAGAACACACACACAAATTAAGTTTAGCTTTTGTCTCCTAGTGAAGAAAAGACTGCTTGCATCTGACATAATGAAAAAGCATCCAAGCACAACCTGCTAGCAGAGGAATGTTCATTTAAATCACTTTGCTGCCGTGAGGGTTAGAGCAGAAAAATCCAATTTATGATGGATGACAAACTAGTTACCCTCATTAAACACTTAGATTACTCAAAACAACCTCAAAAACATACAGAGAAAAAACAGCTACAGCAAATGAATTCTTTCTTCCTTCACCAAATGAAGTTTAGGCTGGCTCTGTTCAAAGAAACATTTAGAATATCTGTTCCTCCATCCCTTGTTTTATTCAACAAGGAGACAAGGTCTATGCAAAATGAAAAACAATGCAGGTAGAGAGAAGAGGTGAAGCAAGCAATAAAGCTGAAGATCATGAAGAAGCAGCAGAGACTGCAGCTGGAGAGAGACTGCAGGGTGTAGGGCACTGTGACAGACAGCTGCCTATGGTGCTAATGCCAAGCAAAAAAGCTCGGTCCTTTTGGTGTTAGGGCCTTGGTCACACAAATGGCTAGAGTGAATCTACTACATGTGTCATAGCTACCTTAGAAGACTGAAGTATTACTGCAATCTATGCTAGACATCAGAGCATCTAGCAAGTTCAACGGCTTTGAGTAACTCAGCTGTGGGAGAAGCTTCGTTTGGCACTTTCACCTTGCTAGACAACAGAAAAGCTGGTTTTCTTCAATTTCATGGCTCACAGAACTATTAGTTCTGGGCTACAAAAGCTCTTTTACAAGCTGGATCAAGTAACCTTCAGAAATTCCTTCCAGACAGCATTATTTTCAAGTTCAAAGTTTCAAATATTTCTTAAATAATTTCACTAAAAAAATATGCAAGTCATTTGAAGAGGCATTCTAGTAATTTGTAAGATCCAAAATTCAAATATCATATAGCAGGAATCATACAGTAAGATAACCTGCAAGGGGTTGAAAATTCGTACCATAAGATTCCTTCCCATCCTACACTCTTAAATCACCCTAACCTTTACCTTTTACAGTTCTCCAGTTTAGAAAAACAGCTTTTGAAATCTCCAAGCATATCCAGGAATTTACCATGAATTACAGGTATTTCTTGAGAGACATCTGCTTTATGCTTTCTTCTGACATATTCTGATCATGTTTTTTGTTGCTTAAAGAGTTTGGAAACATTTACCATTATTTTTCACAGTGCTCATGGAAAAGAAGGTTGGCGTTATATTCCTACTGAAAACTGGGAAGAAAAAATCCAGAGCAAGTTAAATCAGCAGTGTCAGCATGAGAGACTAAAACAGGGGAGTTCCAGAGTTGTAGTTCAATGTTAAGATGGCAATTTAGTCTTTATCTCTCTCTCTCACACACACACTACTTAACCATATAAATAAATAAATAAGAGTGAGGTATTTTGAGCACCTATCACCGAATCACTGACCAGGCCCCATGCATACAAACAGCTTATTCTGTTCATGATTTGGACTTTAGGGTCTTGACGAATGAAAAGCTGGACATGAGCCAGCAGCTTTAGCAGCCTGGAAGGCCAACAGTACCCTGGGATGCATCAACAGAGGAGTGGCCAGCAGGGAGAGGGAGAGAATTGTTCCCCACTACTCTGCTCTCGTGGGACCCCATCTGGATTCCTGTACCCAGTACAGGAAGGATGCAGAGTTGTTGTAATGGGGCCAGAGGAAGGCCACAGAGATGATCAAAGGGCTGGAGCACCTCTTCTATGAAGAAAGGTTGAGGGCAGTGAGATGCTGGAGCAGGTTGCCCAGAGAGGGTGTTAATGTCCCAGCTCTGGAAGCATTCAAGGCCAGGTTGGTTGTGATCCTGGGCAACCTGACACAGTGGTTGGCAACCCTGCACATGGCAAGGGAGCTGGAACAAGATCATCTTCAAGTCTCCTCCAACCTACACTATTCTATGACTGTGACATTAGATGACAAAATCCAAGATGAGCCTTTTGGCAAACCCATCAAGAAAGCATTTAAATCATTACACAAAGATATTTATGTGAATATGAGCATTAACAGAAAACTTTTAATATAGTTTAGTTTTGACTAGAGTACCCTAAGATAATGTACAAACATAAAAAATAAAAATATTTTGTGCTGTATACACACGTATATATATACATATATGCATGCTGTTTCTACTCTGACATTTAACTGTCTACTCAATTTCTTTTTTTGACCAGTTTCTCATTTTTTCAGAGACTATGGACAAAAATATGCATTTCAAAAAGTCAAGTATCAACTAGTATTAAGTGGTTTCAAAGGATAACTGTTGTTCTATTACAGATTTGCAAGTTCTTGCTTAGATACATTCTACTGCAGTGTTCCTATTCTCCAAGTCAACTTCCTTGACTCCCTTTCTATTCTAAATACCAATTACAATTTATTCAAACTCATTCATAACTTTCTGTTATTATTCCATAATCATTTTTACTTAACAGAAATTCTTGGCTTATGGTCCAGGACTAGAGTCTACATTTCAAACATGTATTTACTTTCGCATGCATTTGAATCCACAAATATTGTCAGCTTGAAAGTTTTAGAAGCTTTTACAAACTACTTGTTTTGTCTATTGATTTCATTCAGTCACAGTACATTTTATAGTTACACCACCCAAATTAAACATATTTTGTAAGTCTGCAAACAACTGCAACCAGCTCTATGAAATCCAGAAACTTCTACTCCCCAAGTTCACTCTCATGTGTTCTGTTATTTATTTCTAGTAGATTTAAAATTAATTTAACAGTTAGTAGCAAAGAGAGGCGCTAACTTACCTGACAAAATGAGAAGCTCAATGATGTCTGCATCCCCAAGGAATGACGCAACGTGAAGAGGAGTTCGCTTCTCAGCATCCTGAAAGCCACAGACCATACAGTTACAAAACATGGCTGATGACTGCAAGCATTAGTATTAGCAGGCAATGTGTTTTTACACGGTGTATATTTTCCTACAACTATTCCTGCTTGTGATTAAAAACACAAGTTCAACCCCTGAAAGAGCAGAATTCAAGGTCTGAAGAAAACACATCCTTGCAAAAATCCTCAATGTTTTGTCACCAGGTTCCATCAGACCTAGCAGAGAAATTCTCTTCACTCTGAAATCCTTCATACGGGTAGATAAAATCTCATCTAATCCAAATTTAGATGAACTATCCATCACATTGCACACTGCATCACATCCTGGAAAGCCAGAACACAGCTAGACATGAGAGACATGGGTCTCCCGGGTCTCTTTTGGAAAGATTTGCAACTAAAAACTGTAGCAACATAATTGAGATGCTTGTAGACATCATACTGCAATGCAGTTTGCATCAGCAGTATTGCCTCATCATCAAGAGAGCCATCTTTGGAAGATGGTCTGGAACCTTACACAGACAAGATGCAATTCTCATAGACCTGGAAGGTAATCGTACACCATTTACTCTCATTGACTAATGCAGACAGAAATGGACTTGTACGCAGTGATGAAACTTGAAACACTAATTAGAAAAATATTACCAACTGCAGCTTTAAATTTCTAAAAATCACTAATAATCTTGCATAGAACTTAGAAAGCAAAGATGTTTCCTCTTGATTTCTGTCACTTTCAAGATTAAGAAGTTAAATTTTCAAGACTTCTTGTGATTTCATATGTTATAAACATGGTGTTTACAAAAAACCTTTTTTACTCCTTCATTCTGATGACTCCAGAACATAGGCCTTTAAAAGAAACTGTTGAATGTGATGATACAGGCAACAAATCACAACAGCTAATACTGCTTATCATACTGTTTTACCTCTGTTCTCAGTCCCAATATGTATTTCATTTGGCCTATTAACCACTAATACACCAAGTTCTAAGAGTCTTATCAATTAAACTTTCTAAATTACAGCCTACCATCATTCAATACTGGTAACAAATTCACCACCTCCTGCAAATGATACCAGCAGAGAAATCCTACTGGTATTTGCACTCTCCCCCTGAAATATCTCTCTCAGTCTGTCAAGTAAAATATCTCTTTTAACATGCCCAAGAGGTCATCAACTGCAAGCTATTTTGGACTATCTTCAAAGTATGCTATAAATGTGAACAAATGAGTACAGCCGAATCATTTGTCATGTGCATGCTGAAAATTGTTTTTCAGCTGTGCAATAGAGCCACTGGTGTCCAGAATGAGCCACACACAATTCTTACATTTGTATATTTTTTTTCCCAGCCATACACAATGTACATTTGTCCTCAACTTCTGCGGCCCCAGGTCAAGGAACAAGATGCCTCAGAGAGCTTCACCTCCTCACGCCATACGCGAATTACAGGAATATGAAGCTGTTCTCCATTTTCACTTTCAGAATCAGGAGCACTGGATGATTCAGGGGCCACGCTCCATAAGAGCTCCACATCCAACAGCGTCTGCCCAGAAACCAAAATTATAATAAACTGGATTCTCTTATACATTCAAGTTACCACAAGAGCTGAAGCTTCACCAAGGCTAATCTGACTGTGCACTGCTTGCTTGTTGACTTGCCATGCTGTCATCCCCTAAGGACTAGATTTTATGGCCTGCAAGAGTTCATACACCAAGATAACTTTTGTCAACTTTCATAAATACTGCTTCTCATTGCCTATACAAATACTATCCACTGCATTACTTTACTAGGATGCATGCAAGACTTGTACAAGAAAAGAATGTGTTTTATTTATTTTTACCTTCTTACACAAATCTCTCCTAGTACAAGCGTAGTATTTCTAACAGTTGTCATACCTGTCAGTTATAAATTTTGCAGCAGCTTCCTGCTGCACTGCCAAGTCTGCCAACAGAGCTGAAACAGTTTGAAGCTCAACGCTAACAATGCAAGAACAAAAAATCTTCTATATCGAGGAACCAAGGCTATTCAGTGCTTTGTTGATAATAAACAATATTTTGTACTAAACTGTAAGCCTGACAGAAGTTTGATAATCCAGGGAGGAAAGGACAGGAAATAGAAAAGTAGAACTGTTATACTCTGTTTTGCAGTACATTTTAAAACCAAAGGGATACTGATGGGTCTGAAACCTGGAGAAGAACAACAGAAGGAATGCTTCCACCACTGGAGTAGTAACTACTGTAACTAATCTCAGCTTTTGTTTTTATAAGTCAAAGCAAAATTCTTTCACAGTAGATGAGAATTAAAGTCTTTAGAGAAAGAAAAGTTTCCATCATTAAATTGTACTTGATTGATTTATCCAAGTTTTAGGCACAAAAGCCAAAACCTTTTCCATTTACCTCAGCCAGGCAATAACAAGTTCATCCTCACACAAACTATCAGAAGAAAAAAAAAAAGATGCACAGTGTGGGCAAACGAACACAAGAGCCCTCCAGGCAGCATCTTCTGGGCTTCACTGGGAAGTGCCAACAAGATGCCTGCTGCTGAGCCTTGAGAAACTCAGCAGAGGAAAACTCTTGAGTTCCTGTTTACATTGCACTCAAAGCTGATAGAAATGCAGAGGAAATGGAGCACCCGCCTGCCCGTCCCACCATGCTCCTCGTGTCCTCCTGAGAGCCACCAGCCACTCCAGCAAGGTCTGCAAAGCTCCTGGTCCAGGTGTTGGGCTACAGGTGTCATTCTGTGGCAGAGGCATTAAAAGGAGCACAAAAAATAAGACACCGGTGTAAAGACCAAAGGCTACAAACAGAGATGGGAATTAAAAAAGGAAATCTGTCGTTTCAGCAAGAGAGTTTGGCAGTGCCCCAAACCTGAAAGGGGAGGCGGGAAGGAGTGATAACAGAGTTACAAATAGCACCAAGACAAACAATCAGGCCTGCTTCGAGTGCAGCTCTTAAAGGAATGAAAGGTCAGTAAGAGACCGCAGATAAGCTGAACAGTGGGTAAAAGAGAAGCTGAAACAAACACTGTCTCACTAAAACCTATTAGAGGGGCTTACACCGGTTCTCAGAGATGATTCAGAGTTAACAGTATCTGTACTTCTTTATTTTTCAACTACTAATAAAGGAAATTATGAATTTAACAAATAGGTGATCAAGAGCAGAAGGCCTCAACAAGAAAAGCACTCAACACATGCTTCAGCTGTTGAAGGGATCCCGGTGGCACTGATAAGGTGCACCACAGATTAAGTCCTAAGTGCTTTACTGGATCAGAGCCCCAGTATACGTGGTGGGGCTCACATGAATCATACCATCCTACGCGGAATATTCAGGCACATCAAGAAACAGGCCAGCAGTTTCTCTTCAGCATAGCCTGCATCTCAAAGTAGGCAAAAGATTTGAACCTTTGTATCACCTGTTCAGATGAGATCATTTGGGGGACGTAATTATTATTACAATGTAAGAGGGACTTCAACAGAAGATAAGTGTCAGCATCCACGTTTTGTAATCCATCTGCCTGAGAAACCAGCAGAAATGGTTCAGCACAGTGCCACAGAAACAGCATTCACCAGGTGACTGAGAGCCGAGAGAAGGTTGGGACTCCCACCATCTCCAAGCAACCAGCTACAGCCAGGAGGTCGCAAAAACTAGTCAAATTAAGTACTAAGACTGAGAAAACATACTGGAGAAGTGCATCACAGGAGGTAGCATTGGATGATTATGTTCCAATATACACTCCTACTCTTGTCTCAGACTACTCGCACAGATTATTCCTATTACATCTTCTCATTTCTTCTTCACTTACAAGAACAGCAAGGTTAATGCACAGTATTTGAATTTGTCAAAGAGAAAAAATAGAAAGACTGCTCTTCTTATTAAATAGGAAAGTACTGTAAGAAAATAAGATGCTTAACAGTATTTCTACTACATAACATCAGCCACAATTGTTCTGCAAATAATTACTTACAGCAGTTAAGGGAAATGCGGCTTCTTTTAAACTGAATTTGATAAACAAGGGTTTGACAAAGATACACAATCTGCAACCTTGTTAGAAAAACATGCTTCTAAAGGGCTTAGCCATGCACCATCTCACTGCCTGCTACTGTTGTCCTTCAAGGGCCAAATTAAAAAGATTTTGTGCTCACTCTGATCATATTTATGTATTGACTTTACGTTACTTCAAAGTTTTCAGCTTAAATCTTGAGATTTGTTCTTCAACTAGTTTTGCAATGATAAATTGATTTTTACCAGTTTAGTGCATTTTGTTACTTAAATCAAATTAATTTTAGAGGAAAAGCTGTGGGCACCAGACCTCTTCAACTCTCTCCTTTCAATTACAGGTGGGTTTGCAACCTAAGAAACAGGACAAGTGTTACTGTTCTATAAAAATTTAACCTGCTGACAACACAGCCGTTAGCTCATAAGAAACTGTCCTACGGTGACAAAACAGAAGCCTTCCAAACATCCTGAATCCTTCGGAAGTTTTCTAACATGGCAGGAGCACTTCCAAAAGACAGTCACTTGCTTCCAGGATAGCTTTATCTCCTATGAGATTCCACAGTGCCAAAAAAAAATGATTCCTGGATGAGAGCAAAGACAAGGGCCTGATACCCAAGATGACTGAAATACCACGTGGCTTTGCCTTTTTGTCCCAAGTCGAACACGTCCCTCTAAACTAAGCGACAAGCTGTTTTCCACATTAGCTATCCTAAGCATGCAAATCCTTTCACATTGAGAATCTGAAACACGTGCACACTTGTACTGTCAAACATTTGCACCATCCCAAAAAGCACACTTAGCAGTATTGCAGAAGTATATGTAAGTTCCGCGCATGCGTGCAGGGCCTTGCAGTCTCTGCTGGTGCCGTATCCACCAACCAGATCTGCAGGCAGAAGCGGGCAGGCAATGCCCAAGAGTCTTATACCTCAACATGGCTTCAGCCTGGCCCATCAGGAGTCACTGCAGCTGCACTATATCTGCCAGCTCGGGACGTCTGCTTGAATGAAAATGAGCAAAAATTCACAGAATTGTGAGGATTGGAAGGGTCCTCTGGAGAACGTCTAAATCCAACCTCCTGCTAAGGCAGGCTCCCTAGAGTAGCTCACACAAAACATTCAGGTGGGTTTTTACCTCCTCCAGATAAGGAGATTCAATAACCTCTCGGCAGCCTATTCCAGTGCTCTGTCACACTCACGTCCATATGGAACTTTCTGCGTTCCAGTCTGTGCCCATTGCCCCTTGTTCTGTCACCGGGCACCACTGAAATAAGCCTGGCCCCCTCCACTTGACTCCAGTACAACAGATGTTCATAAGCATTGATAAGATCCTCCTTCAGTTTTCCTGCCTGAAACTAACTCAGTGGTCTGCACGGTGCTAGCCCATGTCCCATGCAGCCTGGGAGAGCAGGCTGCTGAACGCTACCCAGAGGCAGCCCAGGCTCTCCAGGGAAGCAGCATGTTGAGTCCTCCACAACACAGCACTGATCACCGCCAGCCACATGCAACGCTGCCCGTGCCTCTGTGATGCACAGCAGGACCACGTACCCCCAGGCACAGCATGGAAATGAGGAGGTCAAAGTGACTGCTGAATGACCTGAAAACACGCTTCTGAGCCAAGCAGCTGCAACTCACTTGCAAAACAGAAGTCAGAATTATAGCAGCACCCAGAAAGCAGCTGTTTTCATAAACATGTGCTTCCTGGCTTGGGAAGATTTTACTTATTTGACCAGAGTGAAAAAAAAAAAAAAAAAAAAAGTAACCTTTTAAACTGATTTGTTCTGAATTTTTTCCTGCAAGGTAAATTTTCTCTTAAGAAACATGCATATATTTGACTCATTTTGCATAGTTTCTCCATGGGCTTTTTCTTCTGCCTTCCTCGAAAACTCTAAAATCTATAAAACTTTAGAAATCCCTAAAATCTGCTGCAAGAAGAGAGTTTTGTTTCCCTCTTCTACTTACATTTGATTTATTTCAGTACTAAGACAGCATAGAAAAACGATCAACAAAGGACAAAGCATTGCCAAACAGTGTCAGTTTCCTCTCACGTGAGCCCAAGCACTAGAGAAACTAGCATGGAAGTAATTAAAAACACCCTTAAAATAGAAATGTAAGCAAGTATCACAAATAGCCAGTTGGCAGCACAGGGGCAAAACATGCTGCCTTTTGATCTCTCTAGTGACAGTTTAGGCATTTAACACTTCTCTGCAAAGACTATTCAAAACACAATCTTCAGACTTTGTGTTGACTGGTATTTTTCTAATTAGTACTAAGGACAAAACAGCTGCTCAGTCAGAACATTCTTGTGCCCGTTGTTACTAACTTAAATAGGATTCTAGCCAAACCACTCAATTGACTCTTTCCATTAAATACTATGGTGCTCATCTATAAAACACATATTCAGCATTTAACATTGTACCTGACAGATGAGAGCATCTCCCTAGCAACCATCACTAGCACACTTGCAGCCAAAGGATATAAAAACATTTGAGAAGCCTACTATAACCTCGTACAAGAAACACTTTTTGAAAAGCTAACACAAAATACAGAGGAAATTTTAGGACTACTATGTTCACCTAAACTTTTTATTATTATTATTTTTGTTTTATATAATTTTTAAGATGATCAGGGAAAACAAATACGGAGGAAGCTCAAAGTACAAGATGCTTTATGCAAACACTTTTGAGAAGACATTTCAAGAAAACAAGCAGTCAGTGAATCACAAGGAAAGCCTCACGTCAAGGTCTTCCTCCTCTGCCCAAATTCCTCATTAAAAACAGAAGCAAATCTTTCCATCCACTTGACAGTGAACTGAACACGCTCACCTCTCCTGCTCCTTTCTGCACCTCTGATCCAGATGTCAGGACCCTGCCTATCTGTAAAAGCTGCAGTGCCATGGCTGCACCAGGCTAAAGTGCTGGAATTAGCTCTGAATGAACTAGTGACTCTATGTCAGAGAAAGACATGAAGAAAAGGAAGGTTGATTCCGAAGTCTAAGAAACACCTGGAAAACATCACTCCATTTCTGCTTGATATTGTCACCAATCTGAGAGGCCACAAACTGTAGTCCAGACTGGCAAGATTCATTTCAAATAGTACAGATTTCAGTTAAAATCAAGTTTTAAGAAGCCTAAGGAAGAAAGAGGAAATGTGCAAAAAAATAAAGCTCAAGTAGAGAGTTTTTTCTCTGTTGAAATACTTAAATACTACTTGTTTGCAGCTGCTTACCATTGCTCTATTTAGAACAAGCCAATTTGAAGAACAGCAGCTCCTCTGTGGACAGTGGCCAAGATGCTGCTTCCTTACTCTCACTGCTGAGACTTTTAGTTAAGCTTTGTTTCAAGTACAGTCAGATGGTGAATAAAAGCTCCTGATTTGTAAAGACTCTTCCAAAAAGGAGACTCTACAGAGAATAAAAACATGCAGCTTTCAGCTGTTTTCACTCATTTTCTCAATGTGCAAGAAAACAATGTCCTTCCGTGACCTGCACATTTGGAATCATTACTATCATATTTAGAGATCACCTGCTGGAGATAATTATGTGTCAGACGAATAATGAGGACTCTACTGAAGCCCCCAGCCTTTTCCATTCTGTTATATGCTAATTGCTAAGGACACGATTGGCATTGCCACTGAGAAAGTTCACAGGCATGGCACTCACAAATCCCAGCACAAACATATCCCAAGTCACATACCAAGGCGTTGACATCTTCGGTTTTGTAGATCAACATCCGTATCTCCTCTGGATCACCGCTGAAAATAGCTTGGACCAGTGGAGGCTGGTAAAACAAAAGAGAAGGTACACTGTTATGGGTTTGTTTATTTCTCCCCTGCTTAAAAAGATAACATATTATTTATCCCAACACTTGTGAAAGCGGTCCATACGCACTGTGAGCAAGACTTCAGTACCAAGCTAACAAGAGCATCTCAGCACAAACTGGAACTCCCATCCAAACAGCACTTTTGTCAACAACACACCAATAGCTGAGATGGCACGTACAGAAAAAAGTAATGACATCAGATATTGTTGTATGCTTGCTGCTGACACATCACTGGCCATGCAATACACATTTAGAAACAGAATATTATCCAGATAATGAATTTCGGGACAATTACTAAACATTTTGTATCTTTTATACTGACTAAATATGCAATGAGCACAGTTAATTTTAACCACTCAAGAAACGAAATAATTATCACATTGTTTCAAGTCTATTATTACGCTGTAATTAGGTGGAATGCATAAATAAATTATCAGGCATACAGGAGAAGCAATATGTCACACTTATTCCACTGACGCTGCTGCCATCAGGGGCAGGGGATGCTGTGGTTAAGGAGTAGCTGCACCACTGCAAAGCTACCTGTCCCCTGATGAAAAGCACATGCTAGAAACAGGTGCCCCTATTCCAGCTGCTCACCCCACAGTCAGTGACACCCTCCCCCCCCAAAATCAAGGTGGGTGCCAGCCAGTCTGGGGGCTCATTGCCCACCCCAGTAACCAACAGAGAGGTCTGTGGTGCCATGTGATCACCAGAAGTAAAAATAACCCTGCAAAATGGAAATGTGCCTGGCTACTTGAGCACATAAAACCACAACAGCTCTCCAGGCTTTGAGGAATGTAACAATCTTGTAAACAAGTTATCCCAAATACCATTATTCCCATTCTTTTCCCCGCAATATTCATCATAATCTCATCTGAAAAACCCACTTCTAAGTTGGCAGTGTCTATTTTAAGATACATTAATCCCTTATGTCCTTAAGAAAGATTCACACTGGAATTCCACTCCTGCCACATCTCTGATAGAAAAAGAACTAAAACGGCATCTTTTACCACAGCTGCCTGATGTGCCTCATTGCACTGTGGGCTTGTGTACTGCAGCAGTTTTTTGCAATAGGACAAAAAAACCATGCCAATTCACTGGGACATTTACCATGCTTCCTTCCCAGCTCATGCCAGATGAGCCACACAGCATTCCCCGGGGGATGCCAAGCCAAAGCTCCGAGCCTGCACCATCCTCCCTCATCCACCAACCTATATTCAAACATACTGGAATTTAACTAACAGTAAGATCTGCCCATTTCTGCATTACTCGGTACCAAAAGAAGTCGTTTCAAGTGATTTTCTCATCTTACGCCCATTGACACAATAGATCAAATTAGTATATTTCCTAGGCTGACCATAAACCTCACACTAATGGCTAGGAAGAAAGAGAATAAGAATGGTCACAACAAAATATTTCCCTTTCATGTATGTTTATCCCAGTATAACAAAACAGACAAGCACAGAACTCCCCAGCTTCAGGCTGGATGGCAACACAACCCAGTGACCACGACATTGCCAGGATCTTGGATCAGCATCTGAACAACTTCTTCAGAAGCTTCTGAATACTGTTACATGTAACATTTTTCTTCTCATCAGGAGAAGGTAAAATACTGTGTATTGTCAGATAGTTTGACCCTTTTTCCATTTGCCAGAGGCCTCCATCCGACACTTGGCTTTACAGGAAACGCTTGGCCTATTTCATTAGCATCAGCTACTTGACATGGAAAGTTGACTGAGAATAACACAGCATTCTTGAGACCTGCAGCATACACATAAGTCTCAATTCTCATCCAACATATTACAGTGAGCTTGCTGTATGAGAACCCAGTATTTATTCTGCCTCTAAAGCAGGCTGTAACTCTCCAACCGCTGATACACACGAGGTAACTAGCTTACATCTCTCCAAAGGCCTTACTCCTTAGGCTCTTTTTTTCCCCATGACAGTTTTTATAAATTCCTTGAGTTGGGATCAATCACTGGTAACTGAAACAGTGAGACAAAGATGGCAGAGAGAGATCACAGTCTGTACATGAAAATAAAACACATAAAACCAGCATAAGTCAATACTCATCGAGTCATTGCTGTGCAATTGGCTCCAAGTGGCTGTTTTTCTACTTCGCCATTTCGTAATTTGGCTTTGTTTTTAAAAGCAGTAGTTTTAAAAGAAGAAGCATATGGCTGTTAAAGAAAATTTCACACCAATTGCATTAAGATCTGTCAGCATGTGTACGATACCAGGGCACATATAATGTCCTGATTAGGAAAAACACGTCAGAAGCATGCTGAAGCACTGTTTCTGCAGCTGTAAATCAGAGGTAAGAATGTGCAACTGCTGGTCAGCACAGGATAAGGGTGCTGCTCTGTTCACCAGCCAACAGCGACAACACAGAGCCTGAGCAGCCAGGTGTGCGTTCATGACAGATGTCCAATGACCTGGACAGACTACACTCCTGACCTCCAGTGATATCCATACCTGTGCAAGAATGACTTCACCTTTAAGTAACTTATTTATTCCTGAAAGGTGAATAACAAAGTTTCCTAGCTATCAGAGTACAATATTTTTTTAAATCGTCTAAAACCCGTGACAGCACCATCAGATGGTTCTTCCATTAGCACGAATACGTTCCTTAAGCATTCTTCAAGTTTAGAAGCTGGTAAGCAATCAAGTTGGAGAGAAAACAGAAAGCAAACGCAGCACAGCTTATGTGTCTCTCTTACTAGAATTAAATAAGGGTACATGGAGTGACAAACAGCTGTCTCATCAGCTCGGTTCTCCAGAGCCTTCAAATTCCTAAAGAGAGTTTTAGCTGGAGGGTTCACATTTGTTTTTTTGAAAATATACACCAGCAGCTAACAAAAATAACTCTCCCCATTACTTCTCATTATCCTCCACACACCCGATGGACAGCACACAGAAAAGAAGACTATCAGCACGCTGCATTGCCAGGTTCTGCAGCCCCAGACGAGATGAAGCACTGCGCAGATGTCTCGTGCAGCATTTTAATTACTGTCAAAGCAGCTGACGAAGCCCCCAGCTTCCTAAACCAGCTAGTATTTTGTCAAGTAACTGTGACATCTGTTAACTATTTTGTCTTGACTCTAGGTGTCCTGACTCACTAACAAGGACTATTCAAGACTCATTTAGACAAATTCTCATTTTGACAGGAGCAGGAGGCAGATGGGTCAAGGATAGTCTCTGTGTCTGTTTGATACAATTATTCTTCACTGCTCTGAGTGAAAAGAAGTTATATATTGAACCCTAGCTTGCTCTAATGGCATTAAAGCATCTTACTGAACTGAGCTTTTGGATGTCTGGGAACTCACATTTCCTCAGCTGGCAAGGCAGTGCAGCGAGACACACAACTGCACACAGCCCAACCACAGCACACTGCACCTCCAGCCAGACAGAAATGGAGCTGATTCTATAATTAAACGTGACCTCGATTAATCATTTAGCGAGTGATGTGCAAACCAGAATATTTTGTACCCTTTCCCATGAGCATGCTGCCTGTAAACCAGCACAACCAAAACCCCTTGCACCCCTGCCTCCCCGCAACCTCTCACTGCCTCCCTCTCCCCCCTTCTCCGACCACCCTCTCCAAACCATTTCAAACTTGGACTCTCTTTGCCTCATTTTTGTGTCCCTGGAGATGGAGTTTTTAAGATGATGGACACACTGCCCAGGAGTGAAAAGGAAAGGAAACCATAAAGAAATGGAGCAAGGCGCTACCATACATTGAGACAGCTGAAACTGTAACATCTATTTAGCCAAGCTTCCACGACACTGAAAAAGGAAATGATTGGGACTACTTCTTCACGTGCACTGCAAGATTGAGCTCAGTGTTTCTGCTCATACCACCTCTGACACATCAGCATGGGCAGTGCAAAGCAAGCCTTCTGGCAGGCCTATTTCAGGCTGCTGCCTTAGCTCCAGCTCCTGGCTGCCTCCCATTTTTCATGACGTCGACTATCAGCTGCCCCGAGAATTGCTTATGTTTCCAGGTGAAAGAAAGGTTACATCCTGCTGTTCCTGGAATTCTGAAATTCTGCACACAGAATACGCTGAGAGTGGACAACACACTTATCAGTTAAGGCACCAAAATAACTCTTGGCATGCTAAATTTAGATCACTTCTAAAAAGGAAGAGAGCTAAGTAAGTTTAAATGTGCTCACTCAATGGCCTTTCCTTCATTCTCACTACTGAAGATTGTTCATCAGCATCAATGTGAGGATACTTGGGGTTGCTGGTTTTTTGTGTGTGTTTTTTTTTTAAGTGCTTGTAGACCATCTTGGAAAATTAGTTAATAAATACCAGTTTGAAGTCACATTAATCAAATGGAGACAAACACCCAGCATGCCACAGACTAGTTAAAATAAGGAAGCATTTTTTAAAGGAGACAAACATAAATATAGTAGCATAACATTTGTCACATTCACCAGCATTCGTTTCCCATTTTGGCACAGAGAAGTCTGCTGCAGACAGCCCAGTGAGACTGGCTTGAAGATAATTGATCTAATGGTATCCTAACTTTTTCTTGCCCTTTTCATTTTATTTCATCAACGTTTCTTGGGATTCTGTCTTGATACAAACTGCCTATTGTCTAACAGCTCACCAAGTACACATCAATGATACCAACTAAAAACAATCCTGTGTGCGGAGGAGAATCCTCTGGAGAACAACCAGATTCATGCTGGTTGCAAGCCTTCCCCCCACACCCACAGATGTGCTCCACTCGGAGGCCCCATGTCCTCTGGAGACCACTGACATCCTGCCTTCACCCTACTGTATCAGTAGCAATGGCAACAAAAAAAATAAAGAGGACTGAAACGGAAATGTTGCAAGCTTATCTCCTTCCAGCTCTGCAGCTATGGTAAGCACAGCTCTGCACACCCGCAGGAGCAGCGATGCCTCCAGCACAGCAAGACTTCAGCAGTGTGAGGGGACTCCATCCATGCCGTGAGTGCTGCATCCGCTTCAGCCTGCCTTGATACTCATCATGAACTTTAATATAAACCTTTTCATTTTCTGATTTAGAGCACTGTAAAGTGACATCTGATCCTGTAAGATCTTACTCAAAAAGTTTAGGACGTCTGCAGGCTAGCCGTGTCTGTTTTATATTAACACACACCTCACCAAGACGACAGCTATGAAGCAGAGTGAGCCTTAATAAATGTGCAGATACTTCTGAACTACAAGTGACTACAAGCACGCTGGAGGCAGGAACAGAATATACAACCACCCCAACGCGTTACACAAACAGCTGGGCTGAAGGGAGGCGAGGACACTGTTCCCTATGGAGAAAAGCACTGCACGCCGTTCAGCAAGAAATCCAAAGCACAGAGAACATGAAGCTGCAGCTTGCAAAGTGAATGCAAGTGAACAATGTTATGAAAGAGGAAGAGACCTCACATTAAGGATACAGCTTGCAAAACCCAAAAGAGTCCTTCTGCACTTGGGCTGCAGCTGGAGGGAGGCACCTGGTGTGTGGAAGCACATATCCAAGGAAACTGACATGGAGCTCTTAAGCATGAATTTCAGGGAAAATCCAAACAAATCAGAGCTACTCAGGCTGCCCAGAAGAAAACTTAAAGGGAATGTGAGAACAAATTGCAACACTTAAAACGTTGATACTAAAAGAAATCATCTGCTTTCCACCTTTGAGTCACAGAACTCAAATGGCCACACGCAAGCAAGCAACTCACCCTGCTCCATTAAAGTCAATGCAGGGTTACAACGTGAGAACCGCAGAAGTTCACTTCAAAAATAGATCTAATCCAGTGATAAGAGAAAGTCATCTTTTTTTGCAGGCTTCAGTAGGCAAGGGGTTGAGCATATGAAAGCAAGAGAGCCTGAAGGAAGTTCACACCACACTGACATAAATACAAAGCTGAACCCAAAAACGATAAGCTACAGCGGAGCACAATTTCAAAAGAAAGCAAAGAACACAGGCAGCGCAGCCTTCCAGCTGGGTATTACATCATGAAGGGGCAGCTAATTTAAATGGTGTGCCACATGGTGCTAGGGATATTTCAGCTGAAATCAATAAAAATGCGTACATCACAGAAGTTCAAGGGGTGGCAAGTGTCTGGCATGTCACACACATGCCCGCTGCAAGGCAGCTCACCCCACTGCACTCACATGCCATCCCAGTTGTCCAGCTTGTAGGCACTTCCAGCAAACCCCCCAGCTAACTTTATTCTACTTGGTGTGCATCAAACACAATTCAAGGAAATTAGACACAAGTGTTTATGTCTCCTGATTTCTCTTAAAGGATCATGGAGCTCACTGTGCTCTTGAAGGAGACTGCCATCAGCTATCACCATTTCCATAAACTGGTAGCATCCTCTGCAGATTTTCATCTCCCACATTCACCTTCTGTCCAGCCAGCATAAGATTCAAATTAAAAATGTTTGACTCCTGAGGCCAATTACAGTGTTGTTTCTACTAACAGCAGAGTAACAACACGTGAGCACGCGGATCAGTCCGTAACAACATTCTGTCTCTTCCTCTATTCTGCAGCACAAGCTCATGTTGCATCTCTGTTTTGAATCTGAAACAGATTAGCTTGATTCAACATATCCTAATATCCTCATACTCATCAACAATCAAATTGATGAAGCTGACAGGAAAAAAGAATTAAGAATGTAAAAATCAACCTTTGGTGATGAATGTAGCATGAGGCCAAACAAATGAAATGGAAATTGAAAATGCTTTCTAAATTGGCTGCAGTTCAGAAACCAGCTCAAGATCTGCCAAGCACGAAGGACCTGATGTTGACAGATCCAGCACCTCCAAAATGACCCAAATTAAACTGAAAGTTGAGCTGGAGAGCTGCCCTCTGCCCCCCCACTCCTGGGGTTATAGTCCAGAGCTCACACCCAGCCACACCAAAGCCAGCACTGGGCTGGACCTGCCGCTCTGCATGGGGGTCCCCAGGAGGGCAGTCAGGATCTTCACTGGCCTCATGTGTAAGCTAATTCAGACTTCTGAGTTGGACATCCTGCCAAACAGAGCAGGTCAAATGCATAAAGCAGTAAAAGCAGAGTGAAACAGGAAATCTTTCATCTCCTTCCATGCCATAGCTGCACGTAGATCATGGAGGGGAGACATTTCTGATGCATCTAACTCCAGCCTCCTGGTCCCCAACACTGTTTGAGTCCTAGAGGCACTTCAGCATTTCTCACTTTAATATTCTTTATGTCTCTACTAAAGAAGAAAAAAAAAAAAACACCCCACAACACACTGAACAATGCCAAATATTTGAATTGAGCTCAGTAAACCAAGAGCAAGACATTTCTAATCAAGGGCATCTCAGAAAGATGCTGCAGTGTCACTGTGCTACATTTCAACTCTGCAGACAGAGCTGTCACTGGCTAACCTGCTGCTCTGACACAGTTTTTGAGAAAAGCCTCAGGAAATACTTCAGGCAGGTTTGTGTGAAGCAAGGAAAAATCAAATGCCATTTCTAAATGGCTGTGTCTGACTCCAGCAGCCCAGCCCGCCTGAGATGACATAAGCACCACATGCACAGCTTGCCCTGGTAGGAGGCAACGACTGAGCGCATGCCAGGCTCTGTGTAATTTCGTGCCGGGGGCTATCTGACTCCAGCTTTGTTCTGCTTGCTGTAAGAAGAGAGCAGAAGCTGGTCACCCCATGCTCCAAGCCCACTGAGCAGTGCCTGACGGAGATAAGGGAGAAGCAATCACAGCTGGACGTCCCATCTGCCTCCAGCCGGGCTCCACGCAGACTGGATGAATGCAGTTATGCACAGCCCTGAGCCAGCCCATGTCCTGCGCCGTTCCATCCGCATCACCAATTCCAGCCTTCGTGCTGACCGAGTGCAGCTCCTTCGCTGGTCCAGCTGACCCTTCCTGCACGGCTTCCTGAAGGTTATGACAGCTGGGAGAGCAAGTGGCCTGGGGGTGGGGGCGAACATGCCTACTAACCACCACAAAACGTCAAGCACAAAAGAGCAAAGCATTACAAACACTGTGTTCTTCACCATTTTTCCAAGCATGAGAATGAAGACAAATGGCCCTGGCTATTCAAACACAGCAGCTCTCTGATGACTTGCTGCAGCTTCTCTCCTGGCTATGCTGGTAGTGATACAGGCTTACTTTGCCACTACAATGTCATTACACACAGATTTGTCCGTTCCAAGGAAGACAACCTGCCCGCTGTAACAAGTTAGTTGCGCAGTTAATTACCAGTGTTAATTTGCCCAGCAGCTCTCGTGCTGCTATCAGGAAGCACGGCCCAGTTTTTACACATTGACAGAGAACTATCACATTCCTTAGCTGGAAAGGTTACGTGACAGCAACAGGACAGCTTTATGAGAATTAGCACAAACACTTCAGTTCAAACCACTGTGTATGGCACTATCCAAAATAAGTTATAAAAAAATAAATAAATCTGTGCTTCTAAAATTCTAAGAATTATGCTCTGAATTACAAATCTCAAGTAACACTGACCCTCAGAGTAGTGATGATTCACACATCCTGAACCTGTTTCCAGGTTTCTGCATTTGCGAAGCACTTAAAATAATTCTCCAGTACTTTTTGTTGAGTGATGGCATTATTAAACTTCCTAAGTAAACCGGCACTTAGAGAAGAATCGGTAAGAAGTTCTCTAAATGAACTCGCAGGCACCAGAACAAACAGGATGACAAGATAGAAAAAAAATCACCATGATTCCCTCTGTACTCTCACTTCCACCCAAAAAGAAATTTACATCAGCAGAGCACCAGGCACTCCCAAGGCTGTAAGGCATCATCGCGTTGGGACTGACATCTACAGGCCCACCACTAACCCCAAAAGCCAAATTTCCAGCCTCTTGCTAGTGCCTACTCCCTGCCATCACTGCTCATCTCACTCCCTGCTGCTGCATGAAGACACACACTCAGTTGGGAGTGAGCCCCTAGGAAAGCAGCTGGATGAGTGACAGCCCAATTTCTAGCGTGCTGCTGCCCGTGTCACACCAAAACCCCAACCAACACCCCCAGTAACACAGAAAGCACAGTGACTAACACTCCACCAGGGGAAAAACCACCTCCCCTCCCCTTCCCCCAAAGATGTCACTGAACAAAGCAGCCACTAACAAGCCCTCAAGAAGAAAGCAAGCTAAGGAGTGGTAAAAATTAACACCAGGAACACAAAGACATTGGGCCCTTCAGAGACTCTCTTGTGTTTCAGTAAGGCGCAATAAAAGCGAAATACAAATTTCAGGGTAACTTCTTCCTTGCTCTGGTTTCACAGTATACATATTTTCTCACCCAATTTTGTCTAATTTACACTCTCATTTCCTGCCCTTCTTTTTCTTTGCTGTCGCTCCCAGTGAGGCCATTTTTTCTCCTGCAGAAATGATTCATTTTTAATGGGCACCATCAGTCTTTGTTCAGCCCTTGCTTGCTGTGAGCAGAATGAACTTCTAACTGCTCTTTTTTCCAACTCATGTAAAGACATGTTGTTCATCAAACCCTATCTATGGAGGAAGTCTCCTTCTAAACCAGGCAGGAGGTAGCTGCCTCACTTCAGAAAGCATGAATTATTACTGCTTTTTCAGCATTTTAATTATGTTTAATTTACTGTCAAATAATCTTTCAACATTAAAACTTGACACCACATAAATCTTCTGGAAATAGATAACATTTAGAGTTATTTTGGGGGGTTTTGTTGTTGTTGTTGTTGGTAGTGGTGGTGGGTTTTTTTAGATAAGTTTCCTTTTTAGGAAACTCTGAAATGTTTTTCTTATCCATCAACATCCTCTGCCTTGCCTGAAGAATGCATGGCTGCAATTCAAACTGCCTGTCTGCCCCTCAGAACTTGATGCATGGAGCGCACTGCCTGCCACCCTAACCTGGAGACTTGGAGCAGCAGTCACACACCACTGAGCCTGCTCTGAAAGCCACCTCACTTCAGCTCCTTGCGACCTGAAAAATTCAGATTCTGCCTATTCATTGCCTCTGCTTTAGAGGCCTGAACACCCATGTGTTTCACTATTTTGTCTCCCTGTTCAGAAACAGCCCGGGCAGGGACGAGCTCTGTTAGGTTCCACTGTCCCCAGGCTCCCAACCTGCACCTCTGTGCTTGCAGGGCCACCAGGACGAGGCACATGCCATATCTGCTCCCATTGGTCTTGGGACAAAACCCATCAGTTAAGTGTTCAAGGAAACTGTGACAGCCCTGAAAGCATTCAGCAGAGAGGAAAGAATTCCTTATACCGCAGTCAGCCAGAGTTTGCCCATTGGAGCTCTGATATGGAGCAAAATATACGTATATATCCTCTCTTGCAAGGGTTGAAGCCAATTAAATTTGGCATACGAGAAAAACTGCAGTGCAGAGTGCTTGCTGTGCCCTGCACTGGAGTGCTGCTAAAGCTCTGGACATCAACACAAAGATGAAGTGATTCCACTTTGCTCTCAGAGCTTAGCTTTGCAAAAGTGGAAACATATTTCTGCCAGGAACATGAAATACGTTCAAAGACTGGGGTCCAAGAGAAAGCAGGTTTAAGACCTCTGCTTTTATAACAAACGCTTTAATAACAACATTTTGTTCATTTGACTGCCTTGAAAAATAAATAACTGCCATAAATGGATGCCAATGACATACAACTTTCTTGTAAACATTTCCTCAAGTACTCTGAGGAGAGAAAGCTTGAAGCGCGCTAACGTAGCGCAGAGCTGTCTGCGCTTTGGGACAACAGCCCTCTTCCTGTCATTAGCCTGCTTTTGTCAGTGTCAGCGACTCTCTGCTTTTCTTGAGATTTCCTAAAAGGTCCAAGGGAAATAAGCTGGGGGGCGGAAGGTGCAAAGAAAAGAAAAAGAAAGCGGCCTGAGAGACCAAATCAGCAGCAGTACGAGTAAGCGACATGATGCTGTGCTTCAGCTCAGCAAAGTGAAAACCCCAACCCACTCAACTTCAGCTTGAACAGGCTTTACAATTTAATCCCACAGGGAAAATGTCTAGCGTACGTACTGCATGGAAGTCATCAAAAGGAAAAGACAAGTCAGAGTCAACCCTGAGTGTCAGCTGATATTTCCTCCTCCACAGGGAGGAAGATTCTGGACAAAATCTATCACATAAAATGAATTTTCCTAAGCACTGTAAATTAATTTTCACAAAGCAGTTGGGAAGGCACAAAAGATACATAACAGGACACCAAGCTTCTCCCTCTCAGAACACCAGCTTGCATCCGGTCTGTACTGATGACAGACAAACCTGCCACACTGGGCTTACCTCTTAATCTGGATTAGCATTCGTATCACTGAAAAGAACATGACTTCATAGAAAACTCAACTCCAAACAGAGCTTAATTCCTTAGAAAAGCATGATGTGGACAAGGAAATACAGCTAAAACGGTGTTTCCATTTACTGTGACCAATGCAAATCACATCCCTCAGCTGGGAGCAAGCACCTTACACTTAGGTAATGTTACAGCCCAAGACCTAGCACGGTTCCCAGAAAATTTATCTCATTTTCAAGAAATCACATTTATGCGATGCACTGGTACAATTCCTTTAGATGTCAGACTCATTTAATCAGATTGTTCTAAAAGGAAACAAGTAAGTAAGCAAAGCAGCCGAGAAGAGAGCCATAGAAACATGACCTTTTTTTCAACAGAACTGACAGTTCTTATTTATTCTGAGTAATACTTGGCTGAATACTAAGTTTGCAAGAAGCACAGGACAACCTCTTACATTTGAACCAGCAAGTTAAGGGAGAGGAAGGATGACATTCCACTTTTAGTTCTGCTGCCTAACAAGAGCTTTAGAAAGGTTTTCAAAATTTGTGTTATTTGTGGGGTTTTATTTTTAGTTTTAGCCTGCATGGTTCACTGTGCAACCTAAAATACAGCAGAACTAAATCTGGCATAATTTGGTACAACTGGTACAATTTTGTCTATACAAGGAAGCAAAACAAAAAAGAGGAACCAAACCCAAATGCCTCAGCCTTGCAATGTCACGTTAAGAAACGCTGCTGGTGTAAGTGGAACATTGTGTAAATAAAATTCACATGCGGATGCACGTCCTGAAGGTGTTTATCCCAAAGCATAGAAATGGTCTTGGTGCAGCTGTGCTTTATCTGCTGGAAAAACTTTCATTTTTACCCTTCCAGGAGCATGGCATTTTTACCCAGAAACTGACTAGTCTTCATAGCCCAGACCAGTCATTTACTCTTGGGCCAGGGGCAGCTCCTGTACTCTTTCATGTTTTGTTTTGGTGCTTTTCAGGGCTGCAGGTGAATCCCCTAGGATAGCCAAGGCAGAGGAGATACTCCTAGCAACAGCAGCAATGCTGAAAGATGTGCAACAGAGGAATAACAGCAGCACAGACATCTCTGTCAGACACACCCACTTACTGAGCACCTCCTTGATACCAATGGATGCTGGTATGTAAGGCTGACAACCCCTCGGGTCTCACCCTGGTAACCCATCTGTGGGCGGCACAGATGGAACTTCTCCCAGATTTGTCCAGACAAAGTTTCCCTGCCAACTAGGTCTGCAAACACTCAAGCCAAGGCAGTGCTGGGATCCGAACCAGGAGCCAGCCCTATCCCTTCAGGCTAGGTGGCAATCAGGCCACGGCCACCCTTGCTGTGAGGAGCAGCGGTGACGACTCATCACTCTCCTCAGCCAGGGCAGACCTGATGAAAGCATCACCAGGCTGAGAAGCAGCAGCAATTCCTGCTTATCTTGCGAAAGTGAAGGTAAACACACACGGCCATCTTTTTTGCTTGAAAGATCGGAGGCTGTCATGAGATAGCACAACGCTAATTGCCTCATTTCAAGAGCCCTTCAGACAGGAAGGGGAGGAGAGAGGGAGAATCATTAAGGCTTTCTAATTATTACTTTAAACAAGAGCATCGCTCCAGGGCTGCTGAGGCCCCCAACACAGCAGCCCCCGGCCCACCGGCGAGGCAGCCCAGGGAAGCTGGCCCACAGCCCGGCGTTCTGAGGCTGCCAGCCATCACACAGCGCCGCTGGCACGGCTCCTGGAGCCAAGGAGCAAGGAGGAAAATTAACTCAGGTTTAATAAACACTGTAGGGTAAACACGATTTCACACGGACACCAGGCTGAAATGCTTAGTTTTTTCTTAAAGGCACAACATCTAGGAAACAGCACGCAGATCTTAAAACAGCAGTCTCCCACGCCCTTTCCTCGTGTCTGCCTAAAAGAAAGATCCCCAGAAGGTGGTTTGCCCCCTGTTTCAAGCACAGGACCACGGTGTCTCAGATGACACCAGAAGGAAATGAGAACAGGTAACAGCACCGTACTGAAGGCAAGTATCTGTTACAGCCAGCAGACAGGAGCACCCCTTGCATCAGATAACATTTCAGCCAAGACAAAAGCATCACTAGGGCATGCGTGTTTCCAGACTCTGGACCAAAACAGAACTACACAGAGTACGTAAAAAGACAGGACTCAACCTCATAGATCACAAGGAAAATGCATCTCCAAGATGTACCAACACAGAACCCTTTCTGCTGCTTTTGCATGTTTGGTGCCTGTATATTTTAGCATTGCAAAATATCCACAAAAACACTTGGACAATAATTAAAAAGAAAAATGAATACATGTAACCAGTAGGGAAAAGCATAAAGGCACACAGGACACTTAACTGTCACGTAGTTTTCAGAGAGTATTATGAAACAATCTCTTCCACATACAGAGCAAGAAACAATTAAAATACAGCATCTGAAAAAACAGCAGGGTAAGCCTACAAGCACAGCATTCTTCTATGCTTCGTCAACCTGTTGTACGAAAAGCTATTCCAGCTCTTGAACTACACCTGAAAATCATAAGCAATGTCCTTTTCAGTACAAGACAGTCAGCACTGCTCTGTTCACATGGCTGCCCCTCTCAGAAGACAGCAACATGAATGCCTTGATTTTGACACTCCATCAATAGAAAATTCCTGCTGTCAATTACAATTGCTGTCAGAAATTATTCAAGCTGTGCTAGCCTGAAGTTTCTCCCTGTCGCTATGTTAACAGAAATGCATCCACTAGCTCAGACCACTTCCTCCAGAGCAGCAGGAGGAGCTGTAAAGATACCTTGGAGCAAGTTTTTGCTACCAGGTATCACTGAAAGCAGTTGAAAACACAAGATCCACAAACACAACCATATCAAAAGGCAGGAAATAGTGCTAAGTGACAAGTCAAGCCACTTCATTCCAAAGTTGTATTTTAGGTTAGTAGAAGAGCTGGCAATCTTTGCTTTGGAAGGGCAGTGCAAAAGGCTGCCATCCAAGTGAGTCCCATTTAAAGCAAGACTAAACTCTGCAGGCAAGTAGGGAATAAATCTTACGAGTAACTGCGGGTTACAGATAAATGCCAGCACATTTCATGGGATAAGACAGCCAAAATTTATACAAATATAAAAAAGGATAGATTTTTCATGAGGCAGAACAACAAGAGATAAAGGAGGCTCCAGGAAACGTTGGTCTCGCTTCCAAAACATCACGGACACAGACAGGCTGAGGCAGAAAGGAGTCAATACATCTTCATAGCTTCGGAAGTCTGCAGCACAGCAAAGCCATGAGATGATGAAAATGCATGGCAGATAGGAATTCTGTAAACAGCAGAGTCAGACTGTGTACTCTGTGCTGACAAAAATAAGACCTATAGGCCTAAAGTAAATGAATGAATATGAGAAGGAAACGAGAAAAAAGGACCAAGCTGTGTGTCTCACCACAGCAGTGGAATTAATGCAGAAATACCAGAACCCCTCTAGGGAGTTTCCCCTCTGCACACGCTTCCCTATTACTTTGCAGCAGCCACACTTCAGCAGCAAGTGGGGAAAAAAAGCAAGAGGGCTCTGTCCCAGCTCGTAGTCCAATTAACACATGGCAATTCAATAGACTGCAAACTCTTTACAGGTGTTGATCTGTAAATCCATCCACCTGCATTTCTACAAATTTCCAGGAATATCCAGAGTGACAGACTGACAGGTCAGCATTCCCATACACACTGCATCAGAACAAAAAACATTTGTCTCATCAGCCCTGGCCAACAGGAAAGATCAATAAAGATTCTCAATTTAGACTCCAAACCAAATGCAGTGTGCTTCCCTTATCAAAGCAGGCAGATTGATTTTCCATATTGACAGAGACACAACAACATGAAATGGCGTAAACAAGTGACAACACTTATTTTGAAAAGAGAGGTGACAGAAGGCCAAAGACGGATCAGATCAATGACGGAAACTCATCAACCCAAATGGCACCTCTTACACCTGTAATTGGCACAGCTTATCAGCAACACAACTGCGGCTTTTTGCCACTAGGAAGCAAAGCCAGTCTTTTCATGAATGGAAAAGCTGGTACTGAGGAGATCTTACTGCGCAGCCCATGAGCAGGTAAGGGAAAAAGGGGTTCTTCAGGAGCACTGCTGCTGCTTTACATTCCCACCTGGCTGCAGACCACTGCTCTCCAGCCCTCAGGTCTGTACTGTCACACATGCTTTACAAAAGTCACGTTTATTTTTTGCTGGCCACATCGTCCTGAAAGCAGAACTCAACCCTGTAATGGTTGAGACAGGGTTCTATTATTATCTACAGGAAAAGCATAAGATACTTATCTCAGGCGCAGCGTAAACAACAAATGGGGAAAGGAGAAGCAGGGACCACACTGCAGCACTGCCATGTGGCACAGCACTTCCAGACACCAAAGCTCCTGGTGTTTGCCCCTTTACAGGCAGGCAAAGCGAGAGGCCAGGTCAGGGCATGCTGAGAGGACACTGAGGGACAGAACTAAAGGCTGAGCTCACTGTTGGGTGTGGGCCGTGCAGGCAGCAGGCTCCTTCACAGAGCCTGAACTGAACACAAAGCCAGAACTTCCCCATTGAGGAGATCAGCACAGGAAATAATTTTTATTTGCATAAAAAGAGAAAAAGGAAAAATGTTTGCCATTCCACAGGCAAGTGATGTTAGCCAACCACGCTCGTGTGACTGCAGCTATGTGGGACAGAAGGAGACACTGTGCGCTGACAGAGCCCAGCCTGCAGGCAAGGCAACTGCCCACAGAAGAGCAGGGCTGTCACAGACACTGACACCATCCTTCCCCTCGCTAAGGGAACCACTGGGACCCGTCTGAGGTTGGGGAACTTCTAACAGCAGACAGCAGCGGGGGGCTGCCACCCCAGCCACCTCCCCTGCCTACCCTCCCCAACAGCAGTCCTCTTCAGACCAAAGAGAGGAGCACGTCCTGTTCGGTAGCTGCTCAAATGTTCCCAAATTACCCTAAAGAAAAATGAAGTCATTGAGACAGACCCTTGCTAAATGTTTCAAGTTTCTTCCATTTAAATGAACTAAAACCAAGAAAAGTTCCTGTAGAAATACAAGGTAACTTCTTGATGTTTTTGAGGGATAACTTGGAATGAGAATGCAGGAAAGCATGGGGAGGAACAATGTGTTAGCTTCAGGTAAGAACTCAAGCACTGGGTCTCCAGAGGAACACGGGCCTTGAGTTCATGCAGCTGAAGCTTATTGCACAACTGAAGGAAGAGTTCAAGATAAACAAAACGCGCCCATGTTCAGCATCAGGTTTGGGAGCAGCTCCATCACTTCACTGCTCTTGAAAACAGTAGAAGAGATGCACTCATTTAGAAATGTATCACCACCGTTTATGACAGCATATAACCACCTCTCAAAGGAATCAGTTTCGGACCTGGGACAAAATTAGATGTGTTACAGCAAGGGTTTTCTTCTGAACACCTTCACGTTGCTTCCTGGCAGCACAGCTTGGCTGGCATAAAGGAAGGATATGCTGCAATACAGTGGCATTCACTGCAGTTATTCGTTTGCCTCAAAATACTGGCTTCTTCAAAACATCTTGGCTGGAGGAGGGAGGTGACAAATCATCACATCAAGGGGGTGGTAGGAGGAGGATGGGAATTTCCATTACCAACTACATGTTAGGTAATTCCATCCCTCCAAAAAAACCCAATACTGGAAAATGATGCTATATCAGTATGTAAGAAAAGAAAGGCCATGATTTTTACGTGTCAAATTGTAACAGCAAAACTTGCACTGCTTCTGGGTAAATCCAATCCTCAACCTGCACAGACACTATCAACTCTGAAGAAGTTCAGCTCCTTACATCCTTACAAATGACCCTTCTATTTCAGCCCTGCTTGATCATCAGTTCTAATCAGAGATTTCTTCAATAAATCAAACAGCTATTCACAATTATTTTCACATCTGTAACTGTAAGCACTTACCTTCCATCTAAGGTATAGAAACTGACCAGGAAAAGATACAAGAGAGTTTCCAAACAAATTTCTGCACAGGTAGATGTCCTACTAAAAAGTTCACAGCTCTAAGGAGACTTAGATCAAACAAACTATTGGACTGCAAGCTAAGCCTACCACAGAATACTAAAAGGTATGAGACAGTGCCCTGTTCACCAAGAAACTAGAATTAGAAAAGAAAGTTAGGCAACTTACTTCACAGTGGCCAACAGCTGCAGTGTGAATCTTTGTCCTACTTCACTCAGGTGAAAAATACTGCTTGTTTTCCCAGCTAAAGTTAACAAACACTACTTTGAGGATTACCTACAGATAAATTAGTCTACTTCTGAACACTTATTAAAGCATTTTCCAAGTGCACTGAACCCTGCTACTACATCACTTTTCCATAAATCTTTGTTCTGTTTTCCTTTACAAACTGAAAAAAATATGAGAATTTTAATCTCTGCCTCTCTTTTGGTGTATACACGTAAGGAACAAAAGAGCTGCTGTAAAGATTCACATTTTTAATTGAGTAATGACAGGGTGAATCCCAGCTCAGCAGACAATAAACAGGGAATACAAAAGAAACACTTGCAAAATTCCTTAGCAGAGCTGGCACAGCAAAGAAACATCTCCAGCAACCAAAAAAACTGAATTAAGCTAGGCATAACTTGATTACACAGGGCAAAAAAAGCAAGGGTGTTTCCTCCACCTAAAACATCAGGCTTGCTGATAAACAGCACGCAATGGCAACTAGCCAAAAAATGCATCATAAATAGCAAGAGTGTTTTTGCTATTGAAAGACAACAGTGAAATGAGCTGGTCTACAGGAACCCAGCTGGGAAGAGATTTTCACAGAAGCACATTCACGGATTTTTAAGTTTATAATTTCAAACATGTACACATGAAAAGGTTAATGTCCTGTTTTTTCTCCTCGGAGGTCATGAAGGAGGCAAAAATAAAGCACTCTTTGATTCCATCACAGCCTACACGGAGATGCTATTCAGCAGCATGAAGCTGTCAGGAGAAAGACCAACTTTTTTAAGGAAATCCCAATGCTGCAAACTTGTCTTCTATGAACTCCTCATGTAACAGATCTCTATTGCATATTTTTCAAGATAAAATCTTAACAATAAAAGAATTCATTACTTTTTAAAGCTTGTAAGTGCCTGAATTCCTGTGTTAAACAATAAGCATTAATCACTTTCCCAAGTCAAAGCTAGAAAAACATATTTTAAGAAAATGCATCTTTGTAACCTTTGCACTTAACATGCTTGTGTCACTGCTTTCCCCACACTCCAGCACACTTCAGAGCTTCACACCCCAGCAGCAATTTCATAATAAACCTTTTAAACAGCTTTGCACTTGTGCTGCAACGTGATTAGTAAAAAGGAAAAGTTAATTAAAAATAACATGACAAGGTGTAACCATGTTCAATAAAATTCTCCATGAAGTTTAAGCTTTTTGATAATGAAATCTTATGGTATGGAAAAGGCTTTTCCTGCAGTTTCTGTTCTGAACACTGCCCACATGCTGCCTAGCATACTTACTGCTCTCTGTTCTGGGCCGGGGGAACTGAGTGCCTTAAGGACAGCTGCACGTCACCAAGAGGACTGTGACAAGCTGAACTGCAAGGCTGCTACGTGGCCAGGCCAAAAACAATTCCACTTTTCACCGAGACACTGCTGTGAGAAGAGACAGCATGCCATTCCCCTGCAAGTAAGGGACTGTTACCTAACTAAATAGACACCTTGAACTAGGCACTGCAAATATACAGTTAGGCTGTTTTTATCCTCCCTTTCAGCACAGCCGATGTCAGCTGAGTGGAGTGCATCCGTGTATTTACATCCAGCACTGCTTCCATCACAATTCCCACCCAAGCAGCAATGCCAGGAGGCATGCACAGACAGGCCAACTGCTCTGCTGAGGTCCCACGTCATGATCCCAAGGTGGTGGTCTGGGTTTCAGCTACCTCACAGCCCAAAACCACAGGAGTGCGAAGCTGAGACCAGAAGGGCACAAAGAACGACAGCACAGGGGGGCTCGGGGTTCCTTTCCTTGCTTACTGAGGTAGATGCCTCCCTGCAGCCCTCCTCCTCCACCTCACTGGTCCTTAGGCAGCACCATTTAACCGATCACTGGGAATGAGGCTTCATTCAGCACCTTAAAATCGGCTCCCTCCGATTGCTCCCTGAGGCACTGGCAATGTTTTCAGCTAATAAGCGCTCATTGCTAAGGATGGAATTATTTATGGAACGGGTTGTACGTCTGATACCTCGTTAGTTGAACTGGTTTTCTTTAACATATGGAAGAGAGACTTGATAGCAGCAGCTTTGCAGTAGCTAGCTCTGCCCTGCAGCCGCCTCCATTGCACAGAGGAGGCACGGACCACTGACACTGTGCCCAGGAACAGCCAGGAGCGCAGCACCAAGAGGGCAGGGACAAGGAGGTTCTACCATAACAGCCACTTACATACCTGATTTTACTCACCAACACCTTAAAAAGAAATAAGAACCAATAAGACTCACTAACACCTTAAAAAAAAATAAGAACCATGTCTGATACAGAGAGAAGAAAGAAAGAGATTAAGAGAGGTGAGAGCTCAGGTTCTGCTTGCAGCAAAAATTTTGCTCCTGGTAGAAAAAAAAATAGAGGAGTGACTTGAACTGCCATGTGCAGTCATCTCAACAGAGCAGACAGGAGCCCTAACAATCTGCCAGGAGACAGAAGTCTGTAAATTACATATGTGCCTCAAAGTGAGCACTGAGGTTATGTGCAGACAGAAATTGTTGAGTCTCAAGTCAAAGGCCAAAATTTTCCAGAGTTAAAGGAAGTAAACATGCATATAAAAGCCAACTTTTGTTCTGAAATCAGGCCTTTTTCAACTAAAAAGGCACAACATTGTTAAAAACATGAAAGGAAAAAAAAGCTCACATAAGACCCAGACTAATAGACTCACAGTAATAATGATGACATTAATGGAGTTGTTTGGCATTTAAACAGGGATGAGCAGGACTTGGTTGTCATTTTCTTGTATTTAAGCCAAATACCTGTGAGCAATGCGTAGGAAAGCAGCATCTAAACTTAAAACCATATAGAAGCAGCCTTGAGAATGGAAATACCAGGCAATCATCACTAAGAAAATTTAACTGCAAAAGTTGGAGTAGTTTTGTTATGTTGGGGACTTATTTCAGCTTTGGTTAACTATGTCAAAGGCAACTACACAAGGCTCCTGGATGTTGGTTAGGATTCACTGTCATCTGAATTCATACTGAAAAGAAACAAGGATGCACCAGTCTCCCAGCAGAGATGTTAGCCTTTAAGTTATGTATGATCCTTTTAAGGTAAAGAAGAGAAAATAAAAATTTAAAAAAGCTGGACATGGCTTCTGAAGAGCAACAATTAAAACACTGAAGCATGTAACACCCATACAAATGCTGCCTCTACCTACTCCTTCCAACACATTCTGTGTCTGCTGTGCAGGTCCCAGCTCACCACAGACCACATGGAGCCAATTACAAGTTTAGTCATCAAGAAATTATGCCAAGCAGAATTTAACTTTGTGCTGGGTTGGACAATTCATCTCCTTTCAGCTTGGACAGAGGCAGACAGTTTTGAAAATTGCTATTAATTACTGGGATCCTTCCACTGTGCTTCCTTAGGTCATGAAATGCGCTGTATTTTGAGGTCAGAGCATGCTGGTGTGGTCCCAGCAGCAGGGAGGATCTGCTCTGCTGGTGCTCAGGGCACCAGTGTTCCTGCTGCCTACAGGACAGGAGACAAAGACTGGTCCTTTGGGATGCTCTCCTGTAAAAGCAGACTATTTCCACACACACATTTTTAAACAGTGATAGTTCTTGCTCTCTGCATTCAGCACCAGGCTCCCAAGGCTGATCTGGGGAAGTAAAGTATCGTAGAACTGTCTGAGTTGGAAGCCTCCACGCCTGCAAAATCCACTGCACCTCTTCAAGTCTCCCACAAAGGCTCTTATTCTGAGAACAGCAGCTGAGACCCTGCAGAAGCTAGCCCCAAGGGCCCTTCTTTGGATTATTACTAAAACAAGCACAGGAGCACAGCAAACTCATTTTTTTATATCCTGTGCCATCTAAACCTAGGGCAACTGGTAAAGGCCAGATCATGAAAATTACAGAAGAGACAACACTTTTAACATCTATGCACCTGCCAAACTTCAGTAACAAGACAAGTCTTGCTTGTGCAAGTACCAAGAACTAGGAGGTTGGGATGACGATGCAAGAACACAGGCCTGTGCTACCTTTAATAATCACGTGAGCATTGCTCACTCTAAAGAGCAGCAGCAGACATGTCCAACACCTGACCAGACCAGTCACTGGCCCTGCAGGGCATCTGACCCCAGCACTTCCTGAGTGCCTGGCTCAGACGGATCCCCAGCAGCAGCCTGGATGAACAGAGAACAAACAGCACTGACACACGGCAGCAGGGTTACCAATGATTTCCTCCACTGAGACACGGCCTGCTGTAATTAGGGCTGAGGAACGCAGTGTGGGCAGGGAGGGCCAGGCCACATCCGCAGCAGGGGCTCGGGCACACCAGCACCATGCTCCAACAGAGACACCAAGTCAACTCCACTCCTCTGCCTTACCTGCAGCTCAGGTGGCACTGCTAACAAGCAGAGAACGTCGTCATTCTTACACCAGCTGCACCAGGCAAGGTGCGGTGCGGCACACCAGCTGCTGTGCAAAGTTAAATGCACTTACAGCTACACTTAGCAGAAATGTATCTTTTAGAGAGCTACTGGAAAGGATTTCTATTTTTATTTTATCTCTGTTCCTCCTGGAAACAAACAAGCATGCTTCAGCATAAATACTATTTGGGCAATGTTATTGTTATCTAATGAGCCCTAATGAATCCAGATAAGAGACTCACAGAGATGTTATCTCCCTCACGGATGCAGAGTTCACCAGGTAATTCATAGTCACAGCTGATAACTCTCATTATTTCCCGCACTAAAGACAGAGCAGCATTTTGCCACATTTATTTGGGGGGAAGGAGACGGAAGCAGCTTTAATTATATAAATTAAGTTAAACCACAGCGTGGAACAGACTGACCTCCCAGACCTTCAATTATGCAAGTAAGCCTGCCAAGTTCAGAACTGGATTTCTTCCAGTTTTTCCTGTGAAACTTGTGATTTTCTCCCATGTTATTACAACCCCCTATTTAATACAGGGATATAATCGGATCCCTATGCTTGTCCACAAGCGCAGTCTATTTTGTTCAACCAAGTTCTTGGGATATAATTGAACCTCTAAGGGTGGGTGGGTGCAGTTAATTTGTTTTGATCATGTTTCCTGTTTATAACAACGCTCCATTTCTCTGCATAAAGGAATGAGATCATCACTAAAGCATGGAAGGAGCGAGTAGCATGTTTATAGCATCCACTTTGTTCTACCTGAAACTTAGGGATGTCATCACTTTTCAAGCCTTCAAAAATGCAACTGAGCTGAAGGTGCACATGGAAAACACAGCTTTACTCTGCAGGACAACTACGGCTGACATGTCTGCACCTGGAGAAAAGTTGTCTCTCGTTTTCCAAACCCTCCAAACAAGGAAAAAAGGAAGCTCAGAAGCTTCGTGACAGAAAACACATTTTCTGAACACATCTGAAACTTTTGTTATGTGGCTGACTTCTTTCTTCACCCAGAAGACAACTACTACACAGAGAATTATTTTGTGCCAGCATGCACGCAAACGCATCGCTGTAGGTAGAAAGCTTGCACTATCTTTCAAAGCTACCCTGCAGACACTCTCCAAACACACATCTAGTCATTTATATAACGTGGAGGTAAGTCAACACACAGTGCCACTGCTCCTGCTGAACCTTCAGCTTTTCTTTGTCCAATAGAGGTTATCAGCATCACACAGTAAATGTCCCCCCCACACACATTCATGTCGATGCTACCTGAATATCACGACATTGAAATACAGTTAACTGCATGTTTAAGATCTAATCATTTATTTTCTTTCCAAAAGCAGCCTGCTTTCATTTCAGAAGGCCACTCTATGCTTAGTAAGTATGCACGAGAGGTGTGTCACCAGCTTAAGGAAAGAAATGAAATGCACACCTCTAAAGACTCCAAGAGTTCTCAGCAGAACTGCAGCTCCAAGCAAGCAATGAGGTGTACAGATGAGCCTAAAACATCACTGATTCAAATGCCAAAAGCTCTGGGACGTTCCAAAACCTTCCCCAAGCCCATTGCCACAGAGGGCTCAATGGCTGACTCGCCTGGTGCTCCTCGCATCAAGTGGCCCCCAGACTCTCACCAGCAGTTTTCACGCACAGTACTTTCTAACCCAAACTTTAGCTCTCAGATAGACTCCTGTACAGTAGCTTAATGTCTGCTGCAGTCACAAAAGGGGAAGTGGGCACTTGCTGATGTGACTTGCAATGTTCTGATGCCAGTTCATTTAGCAAGAACTAGACTCTTATTTTCTAGCATTTCTGCTCCACATCTTCACCTAGCACTGCCTTTGTCACAGTTTGTACATACAGGAACCCAAGTGTCCCAAGCCAGCCATCCAAACCAGAAACACAAACACATTAATCTCTATTACAGTACTGTAAAGCCTGTACAATCTCAGGCCGTGAGATGTGTGATTCAGCTTACTTCTTTGCAGGGCAATGATGCTCTGCCTTCTCTAGAAGCCGATTAATCTGCACCTGCCTATCCAGAAACACAGGTGACAACCACCTCGATGAGCAACTAGGCCAGAATGCCAAGCAGCGTGGCAATACACACAACTCAGATTGCTTCAAGCTGAACAAAGGCAACAAAAAACCTCCAGCATATTGCATTACCAAGGTTAGTCACAGAAAATTAGGTAATGCTAGTACACCAGGAATAGCCGCACAGATCTGATTTCGTGGACCAGTGGTTCTTGGACACTAGAAATGATGGTAGAAAAAACTGTGCGTATAAAAATTATCTGACACAGGGCAAAATACTGCTATTACAGAATTGTGTTGCTCTCAACCACAGCAAATTGATATGTAATTTACATGTAAGAGAAGACTGCAGAGATTCGTTTAAATTTGCAGTTAGTATCACAAGCAATGAGACATCCAGAAATTATACTTTTACTAATTAAAAATTCAGTAAAAGACTCTTTAGTGTCTAAAATAATACAGTTAACAAATAACTACTTGGCAGCTACATCATGTTCTCCCCTTTCGTATAGTGTTAAAACAGAAATAAATTTATCCTCCAATAATTGGAGCTAGTTGAAGTTCCAAGCTTGGTAGGGAGGAGAAGAGATTGCTTTTTAGTCCCACTGCAAGTAGATTAAATTAAAGTTTACTATCATACACAAAAATGAACAACTCCTAGCTTTTAACCAGGGGCACACAAAGGAAAGGACAGTAGGTGTCTGTTCTGCTCCTGTTTTCCTTAACGCCGAGCATTTACTTGTGAACACTCAAACACACTGGTATCAAAATTAAATCATTCACAGGGATTGCCAAGTAATCCAGGTCCAGGTGATTATACACATAGTGAGGTGTAAAAAAGACAACTGTGTAACAGCTGAAAACACCATGTAAGACATTAGGACAGAAAGCAAGTAATACCATAACAAATAACTACACAAATAATTACTCAGGCTAACAATGCTGACGTCCCAGAAAACAACTAGAACAGAAATGACACCACTGTCAATCTTTACTACACAGAACATTTACCAAAACACCATCTTTCCCTCCTTTCCTCCCAAGTTCTCCAACACCTGATGGAGCAAATCCCCAGGAGGATGATAAACACCCAAATTCCTCACATTAATGCAATATGTCAGAGTGAATGTCTAAGCCATCCGATACTTCTCCTCCATTTTCCATTCCATTCCCTCCAGCAGCATCTCAAAAGCCACTCAGGTTGCAGACTGCTGCTGCAGCCACAAGAAAGGCAGACTGAACCACAACCAGGAGATCGTGCTCAAGCTTTATTTTCTCCTTCTGGCAAGGGAAAATGCAGGTGCACCAGCCCAGCAGCGGACATTCAGCACAGCGATAGAGGATGCCTTGATTAGAGACTTGCATAGGCAGAAACACTGCTGTACTACTTTCTACCCAAGTCTTTTCCTCCAATACAACACAAAAGCTCTGGAAGGTGTTCCATAACCTTCGCAGCTCCCATCAACATGCAAGAAAGAAATGAAACATGAACATCTCCTGAGCACACAAGGGGGGAAATGCTACACCCACCCAAGGGAACAGCACTATGCCCATCAACTTTGGTGGAGACAAGCTTCACTGGTTGTGTATCTAAAAGGTAAGTCCTGAACAGTAACAATATTTATCATTATTGTCACTGACCACCAAGGTAAACCCAGAAAGGTTTCACATTGGCTATTTAATGAAAGGTTAATTGTACAAAGTAAACCATGTTCAAACAATCTGGTTAACAATTGCAGAGGAGAGACTTCTATTTACCCTACAAGCAAACAAATGTATTTCATGTCAGTGCTGCAGGGCTGCTATCTCTGCCAGCAGAAGATAAATGCATTTCTCATGCTAGCCTGAGCCTGCACATGCTGCACAAACATACTGCGGAATAACAGCACATATGCAGGGAGTTCATAGCAGACCTGGGAAACAGATGGCCCCATACAGCACGCACAGCCCTCCCACAGCTCTGCCCTGCCACACAGCCTTCACCTTCACACAGCAAAGGAGAACAGCAATGAGTAAGATTATAGAATCATAAAGTCACTTAAGTTGAAAGGGACCTTTAAAGGTCACCTAGTCCAACTCCCTGAACAACATTCCCTCATACCCCATTCTTGCATACCCCTAAAGCATGCCAGTCCTGCTAGTCTTGCAAATCCCAGCAACCCCTTAAGATGCTAATTACTCAGTGGAGTGATTTAGACCAAGTCCTGCAGTAGTCCAGTACCCAACCTCTCTGGAGCTGGGGTGTGCACCACTGGCATCATGTTTTCTTTTCCTACATACCCCATGTTTTCTTTTCCTTTTCCTTCCTTTTTATTAACTCAAACTTAATCTCCACCAGCAGGGAATAAGACAGGCCAACAGTGCATTGGAGATTTGCTCCTGCAGTCACTTAGGCACTTCATTTATCTGGTTGAAAAGAGAAGGTAGAGCACTGCCATGCTGCTGCCATTCAATGATTCGATTCTCAAGATTTGGGGAAGCACTGGCAGGCACAGCCCGGAGGCATGAGCTGCTGGCCCACAAGGTGCATTTGGGCACATGTCCTATGATTGCTGCTAGGTTCCCAACTGTGCTGATGTTTTCCATATAAAAGCCCTAAGATTGTGAGAGATGCTGCACCAGCCACAATAAGGTCAGTCTTTTCACAGAGTCTACAGGAGGGAAAACAGTCAAATCTTAACAACACTGGACGTAACACATGGGGATTTAAAGGAGAGAGAAGACACGCACCAGAAATAAATCAGACACGTCTAAGAAAGATAAAATTACATAGCTCTAAGGCATCTTGCTAAGCAGCCTAAGAACGAAGGACAAGAATCAGCTGCTGGGTGTAATGCACCACATTCAACCTAAATCTTCCCTCCCTCAACTTAAAACCATTTCCCCTCGTCCTGCAGTTATCAAGGGGAAATGGTTTTAAGTTGAGGGAGGGAAGATTTAGGTTGGATGTCAGGGGGAAGTTCTCTACAGAGAGAGTGGTGAAGTGCTGGAACAGGCTGCCCAGAGAGGTTGTGGATGTCCCATCCCTGGAGGTGTTCAAGGCCAGGTTGGATGGGGCCCTGGGCAGCCTGGTCTAGTATTAAATGGGGAGGTTGGTGGCCCTGCCTGTGGACGGGGGGGTTGGAGATTCACGATCCTTGAGGTCCCTTCCAACCCTGGCCATTCTGTGATTCTGTGAATGTTACAGTGCCACATCTGCACTCCACTGGGCCTTAAAAAAGCAGTAGCTAAAGACTGTACTTACATACAAAGAAAAACAGAAAAAGGAAAACTTTGTAAAACAGGTTAGAGCAGGCTTTTCTTATTTTGGTACATGAAACTTGACTTCACTTCCTGGGCTATGCTGGAACATGGCTCAGTTCTGGGTGCTCCTTTGGCAGCTGGCAGTTCAGCGGTGGCCAAGTCCTGCTCCTAGGGCCAAGGGAGCAAGGACCTTCAGGCAGCTGCCTGCTCAGAACCTGCATCTCTTGTGTGCTGCTCTCAGAAAGCCCCACTAGGACATAATGGAAACCACAGCCCTATCGCTACTGCAGCTCTCCAAAAGGATTTTGATGTAGAGCCCACACAGGAGAAATGTGCAGAATAAAGAACGAGTTTGTAAATCATTTCTTAGTTCTGTAAATACTGCACGTTTGTCTTAAATATATTATAAACTTTAAAATATATGTTGCTGTCTTATGTTAATAGTGCAGTATTCAATATACAGTACATTTACGTACTGGACACATTCCTAACATTCAATAACACTCCTTACCTTTTAGAGACAGGATGTGGTTTTATTTATCTTTTAAGCATGAAACTACGTGGAGCCACACACCAAAATAAAATCTTTTAAATAAAAATTCAACTTCATTTAGAAACTCAACTGCAGCTACAAAAATAGGTGCCGCCTAGCACCAGGACAGAGCTCTTCACATGCATATTTTAGCACCAGATAATTCAAAACCAGACAGAATACAAAATAGAAGGTACAGACTTTTAGGGTCCAGAGACAGAAGGCAACATTCAAAGACGAATTCTTGACAAGTGGTTTCAACAAGGAAGAAGAAGACACTGTCTCAAAGGTTCAGGATCCAAAGATGTACGCCCTGGTGTAGAACTGCTATGCATGTGTACATGCATACACAGAGCATTCTTCAGTTAAGAAGAAATACCTGAATTGGCCACGCCAGGTGTCAGGTCCCTGCTGAGCCATTCCAGCCCAGCTACCTGCACTGGACTCCTCCTTTACAGAAACTCTGAAAGACAGCAGCACTGCTGAGTGTGCAAGTCAAGCAAAATCTCAGCTGGCAGAACAAGTAGCATGCAATAATTTCAAAAGACAAGAAGAAAGCAGGAAAAAATATCAAAAAGAAAGAACAGATGAAAATAATTAGAAGACACTTTCAGAGACAGACTGTGGGTGGCTTAAGAAGAAGCAAGACAAAGTTCAGGATGGGAAAATCACAGTCAGCCAAAAGGTCTCAAGTACTCTGATGAGGGGGAGAACATGTCACAGGATCGACAAGCAGAATTCAGTAAGATAACCAGTTTGAAGTGGAACAGGGGCACTGAGGTTTTATTCAAGATGCAAGCTCTGACAACAGTAAGACAGTAACTCTGAGTGGTGCATACTACTTCTGCATGCTCTGGAAAAGTAGAAAGAAAGGAAAAAACATCATTGCTCACTTTTAAATGGTGGGTTAACATGAGCAATCCAACTACAGGCCAGTCGTTGGAGACTTGCAATGGGGGCCTCTGAACAGCAGGGAACTGTGGCTGCGCGCAGACCTACATCTTTGTAACACCAGATGGGACGCTTCTGTTACACTCATGAGGAGAAGCAATGCTGATGCTTTCATATCAGAGGAGTACAGTCGTCCTTAAAAGAAAATATTCAACATTTGAGAAAGGAAATGCTCTAAGCACAGTGTTCGGGTTTCTCCTCCCAAGGGAAGCACTGCAGTGCATCATTTCTGCTCTCATCGTTTCTCCTCTCCTCTTTGGTCCCCCAGACATTCCCATGTGGAACAAACAACTGCAGAGGCTCCATTCAGAATTGATTGGAATGAAAAAGAGATCAGTCCCCTGATGTCAGCATGAACACATCAATACAGCTGCGACATCAAGCCAACCTGCTACAGTAAAAGTAATGCTTACAATGTGGTTTCAGAGCATGGAGTTCAAAGGATAAACTGGCATCAGCAACAGAGAACACCTGCCTTACCACAAAGGCTTTGTCTGACATAAAACAGCCTGTCCCAGGAACTGAAGGTATATAAATAAATACCATTCCTGGTTGTTACTCTCACAACCTCATCTAACTTGCCCATTTCTTCTCAAGATTTGACTTAATTCAGTTCACCTATAAGCATTTAGATAGTATGCTCCGTAATCATGAGAAACAGTTACACGTATTCACAGATCTGCTGTGTACAGATTTTATCTGCTCTTAACTTTTAGATCTTCACTATTCCTTTCAGCGGGAATTTATTACGAAGGTAAAAAGATAACAAATATATCAAGCTCTTAAAATCCACATAGGCAGCAGAAACTCTGGTACATCTTTTGTAACCAGAAGTCTTAAGCATCCAAATTTCTGAATAAACAATAAGCACTAAAACATATGAACCTACACTACTAGCAAGTCACTAGGAAAACAAAAAAACATCTACTTCAATGAAGGGTCCTGATGCTAACAGACCCGTGTCACCCACCTGACATTAAAACTTCCACTCACTCATTCTTCTATTACACCAGTAACAACCAAAATGTTCTAAACAGGCAGCTCTTCTAACTGATAGAAAGAACACTTGTGATCAGGAAACATCCCTTAATTTATCTCTCTCCCTTCCACTCATTCATCTGTATAGTAACATGCTGGAAATATTTGTACTGAAATGCAAGAAAGCATCTACAATGCACCACTTAAAGATTAAACATGTTTCTGAATCGAAGAATCAGTATCTTAAAGCCACTGTTACCTTATAACAGGGTAGATTTTGACACTATTACATTCTTGACATATTCACAAGGATATGCCTAGAGCGCACTTACTTTCCCTTAGTTTTACAGCTTTCATTAAACCAGACAATGGCTTATTTTTCTCTCACTGCATGCTGAAACTGGAACTGCCTGCCTTGGCAACAGAATCCTCTAAATGAAGAAGCATCCAAAAGCATCTTCACGTATCATTACGCTTGCCACAGCTACATCACAGCTTGATCAGAAAGCCGTATCACAGGACAAAAACAGCGTGCTTCTCAGGGTCTGCAAGAAAAAGTTAGAGAAAGCAAGTGGGGAAGAGAAAGAGTTTTTATATCAGCTTCATACTTTAAAAACAGCAGAAAATCACTCAAGTGCCAGCCCATTCCACCACGCTTCTAGGAGGAACAAGGCAAGCACTTACAGTCCTGTGTTAGCCTCTTTCTGGCCACAGTAGTAAGCAAAAGTCCTGAGCCTTTACAGCACTGCTGCTGGTATCATGAATACATCAGGTTTCATTAAGGCTGCACAAAGTCCCATTCCATGTGCATATAAGAAAACCAACAGCAGAGACATCCCTGACATCCCCTCACAGAATTCCTCACGTCCGCCATCCCAGACGCTCACAGAAATCAGGAATAAGACTTTCCAACATGGCGTTCTCACTCTTCCTCCTCTCACACTATCAAAAAGGCTGAAAACCATTTAACACAAGGAAGTTCCAACATCACTGATGTACAGGGGACCAGGATCTGAAGTAATACCAGTCCTCCAGTTACTCTGAGCCTTTGAAAAAAAAAAAAAAAAAAAAAAAAAAAAGGTCATCCACTAGGATATTTGTTTCCATGCTGTTTGTGGTTCTGCTTTTAAATTACCTTAACATCCTCTGGATGCTTATGAATCTGCTGCTCAACAATTTGCTTTGTACACTTCACAATGTCAGCATTACAGTCGCTAATGCCCTGGCTCCTCACTTCCTCCTTTTTAAATGGCAAAATGTTTGTCCATCTTAAGTCCTGGGCTCTCCTTATCCTCCAAAACTCACAACGTCTTCACAAAGTTTCACTCTACTGTGGCCATTTAATTCTTCTTGAGTCTTTTCTGCCTGCATCCATCCATTTGCACCCCTTCCATATCACATGGCAAGCAGACCTTTCACACCATTTGTCATTGTCCTCAGCTTACATCTGATACGCCTATGAAATCATTTCCATTTTGCTTAATAAAATAAACAAGAGACATTGAGAGTTTAAGGCCAAAAAGAATGAGGAAAAGCCCTATTTATAAATGTAAGAAATTAAGAGCCACAGATGACATACTATACCCAAATCTATCTGGGAAACCACTGACTGCTGCCACCACCTCCAGCCTCCAGACGCTGTTAGGACAAAAGCAGCCTGGCTTTCCTGCAGCCCAGAATGAAGGGGATGGCAACACCCCACGTAGAACTAAGGATTCTTTACCACTGAGCTCCAGAGCACTGCAGATCCTGTGGCTGCATCAAGAAAGAAAAAGGCTCTGCTGAATATAGACCGGGTGGGAGGAAATGGAGGAGAAAGTCTGACCTTTGCATGTCCTCTGTGACACAAGATCAGGTGTGAGAAGTCTGAATTTGGGGAAGTGTTGGGTGCCCACGCAAAGCAGGGCTGCTGAGCAGGCAGGAAGGGCTGCTGGGAGCATCAGTCCACAGTCATAAGATGCATGCTGGGGCTAACACTGGGAGGGATCAGCACACTGCTGCTTCTCTGATAGAGAAGGAAAAAAATACATGGTTTTCCAACTTTTAATAATTATTGCCTCTCTCTGTACCAAATGCAGAAGCCGTATGGCTGAGGCAAGTTCTGCTTGCAGGGGAGCAAAGCTTGGCCAAATCACCACGTCCCTCTGCCCCGAGACCTGACAGGAAAACACACTGCCCTCTCCTCCCCTCCCCTCCCCTGTCCTTCCTTCTCCACTCCCAGAACCCCACAATTACTTCACCATCAGGAACTGTCAGGGGCATCCCATTACGCATCATAAATGAGGGTGGATATGGGGAAACCATTTGTCTCGGCAGACACAGAAGGCAAGTAAAACACTTTGCTACTCAAAGCCAGCAATCATTACGCACAAATGTAAAGAGCAGAAAAAATCTTTGACGTTTCCCAGCCATAAAAACGTTTTACCAGTAAAAGCAGCCTTTAACAGGCAGTGTATTTTCAGCCACAGCGAGGCAGAAAGCAGCATAAGATAGTATTCACATTGAGCCAACAATAAAGTAAACCACCAAAATGATGGCCCGTGTCACTCCAAAACGCAGAGCCAATTTCACACCTCTAAGAATCCTATACTCAGGAAATGACAAGATTTATTCGGAGTGCAGAGGGGCAAGCAATGTGGAGATGGAATACTTTTCTCTTTGAAGATGTGCTGAACATCTTTCATTTTCTACTTTCGGGGC
Organism: Centrocercus urophasianus; assembly: GCF_019232065.1. Taxonomy (NCBI): domain Eukaryota; kingdom Metazoa; phylum Chordata; class Aves; order Galliformes; family Phasianidae; genus Centrocercus; species Centrocercus urophasianus. The sequence continues at coordinate 9,730,697 of NW_024884756.1, forward strand.
TACCTCTCAAACTAAGGAAAAAGAAAGGGCAAGAAAAATATCCTATATGAAGTGTAAATGAGAGCAGATGGGTATAACTTGTAATTACTGCCTTGATTCCTAAATTCCCAGACAGCCATGTAGGATTAATCTGTCCAAATCCACAGCTGAAAAACCCCTTTACATCTCCAGTATTCAATACTCCTCTGAGGGCTGGCTTCCAGGCTCTTGATGGAAAGGATGGAAAGTCACAGCACCGCAGTGCCACACCAGGACCTGCCCAAGTGCTCAGCACAGAGCCTGCTCCCTTCTGCAGCAGCTTTGAGACAAATCCTGGGGAAATGCACCAGGTCTCAGACCAATCAAACATTTCAGCCTGTGGCACTCCAGAGAGCCAGACAGCTCTTTGCAGCGCTTCCTGAGCAAGCAACACAGTTAATTAACTCTGTGTTGATTAATGGTGAGCTCTCAAGAATTTATTCAGTCTGTTATTATATACAAGGTCATAATTGCCAAACAGCCTCAGCTAAATACCATTCCTTGCAGTCTACTCTGTAAGTATCATAATGTAAAATTAATTGGTACTTGTTTGCTAATGAACATGAAATATTTTAAGTCCTGCACCATAAAACTTACCACTGGTATGCTCTTCTCTAAACACCCAGGAATGAACTGTTTTATTCCTTGGGAAGCGCCTCCTCTCTGAAACTGATGTGGGACGGGGGCTTTCTGAGCTCAGATATCTGCCATAAGGGCTCTCCTGCAATAATTAGCCAGCAGTTATTCCACTTGCACAGTGCATAAAGACAGATTAGCAAGTGATGCTTTTATGCAAAGGGCACCCACACCAAAATATCCACCCAGAACAATTGTCTGGGGGAAGCTGTTTCCGTACACTTCCAAGTGCAACTGAGATTAGCTCACAGCAAATAATGTAACTTTGCCTTGGGGAAGCAGGGATGATCAAAAAGACACTTAAACTCCTTTGTTCCTTCTGGGATCCTTAAGTCCAGGGCTAGCCTCAGCGTAAAGAGCTTGCAGCAAGGATCTGCTCTGAAAGTCCCAACGCTGAGATAAGCTACTGCTAAGGGTCAGAGAAGTCAGAAGCAGCATCATCAGCCAGGCTCTGCCGTGGCGGGATAGGAAAGTGGTGAGTGGCAGTGAGTGGCAGTGAGCAGCTCCTCTCTGCAGCCTCACCCACCTCCCATCTGCAAGGGGCAGCCCCTTGCCATTTCTAGCCAAAGAAAGCCTCTGCAGCTTCTATTTCTGTGGAAATTACACATATATTTCTTCTGTTTATATTGCTAAGGATGTGCCGCTAATGCAAACCTTTTCTTCAGATGTATGCTTCAAGAAGTGGTTGAGCTGCACAAACTAGGTCTGACTGTTTTTTGAATTAGTTCAAGGTGGACTTGGCAAAAATATGGCTTTTGTGTCAATGCCACTCATCACACTGCAAACTGCCGGGACCAGCACAGCTCTGAGGGGAACACAACATGCAGGAATGTGCGCAGGAAGGCACGCTCCACCAGGCTCTCCTCCAAGCAAATCACTTTTTTTTTTTTAGAGAGACTTGCTGCACTAGTGAGACATCCACTGTGGCTTAAAACTATCACTGTGCATGTTCAAGGGTCAATTAATGTTATCAGAACACTTTGTTAAAACCAGACAGAAATCTGGACTGCTTTCTCTCCAAGCCTACTGCCTGAAAGCAAACAAATTACAACACAGAGAGCACCAAGAACGAAACAGTCATTATTTCCCAAACGTAACATTGTCACAGAGATTACAGCACCTACAGAGCTGCAGCACAGTTATTCCCAGCGCTGGGTTTTGATGCTGTAACATCCCAGCCAGCAGCGGTGCCGTTCCGTCCAGCAGACTGCACAGCTCGATGGGGTTGGGCAGCACACGGAGTGGTTCTGTTACTCCTGCAGGTCAAAGCCTCCCTGGGGAACACCCTGTGTTGGCCATTGGGCAGACTGCTGTAAAAAGGCACAAGGTAAAAGCTTGCTCTGTGCTAGAGGTTTTTGGAGGCAGAAAATACAGAAGCAAAGCTTAAGGAACCAAACTACATCTGCTTGTCTGCTTCCTTAATATTTTTGATCCTACAGAGCCAATTGCAGAACTCTCCAGACCACTGTCAGCAGCCTGCAGGCCTTTGAAGGCCTTCTTGAAAGTGCTGGAGACCACGTGTCTGCACAGCATCAACCAGAAGGAATCACACCAAGGTCTTCAGACAGCTGTCTGCAGAACTCTGCAGAACTCTGCTGGCATTGCAGGAACCAGAGGTGCCTGCCCTGCTGCTTGCTGTCATTCCCAGCTCCATTTCCAGGCAGTTCTGGTACATCTCTGGTCTACATGGCCGCGGGAGTGAATTGTATTTTCTCTGTGGAGGAGGACAAATTTACTCAGCTCTATTTGCTCTCACTGCATTGCAGAATTAATACTTCTCTGGGCAGCGAGGCACAAATCCACTTGTCTTCACAAGAATACTTCTGATAGGAGTATCCTCTTCTACCTAGAAGCTGATTACACGTATACAATACTGACATACAACAAACAAAACACAGCAAGAAGACTACCCAGTTTCAGCCTGATGTGAAACAGACCTTGTGTGAACATGCCCAGGAGCACCACCCTGTCCACCGACAGCAGCTTTCCTGTTTGAGAAGTTACCTCCATTTCTCAGAACCCAGCCAGCCTTAATGTGCACAGCAGGCAATGCAGCCCCGCACTGTGAGGCTGCTTGATCTAAACAAGTGGCACTGCTACACAAAAGGCTGATCTCATTTTTACCACTTGCTCTGCCAGCACACAACGCTAAGCCCATGACACAGGCTTAGCCGCCCACTGCCAACAGCCAGAATAAACCTTTACTTCCCAGGTGACCTAGAAACCACTTCCTTAGAGAGCATTTTCTCTTACGCAGCACCAGTGCCTATTTCACGCACTACAGAGCCAACATCTAAATAGGCTGTTTGCTAACACCATGCTATGAAACTGCACGCCACCATTTGTTTCCCCTCTTGCAACACTGTAAGACTGGCATCAGCCCACGCAGCACAAACAGCACTGGCAGAGCATGCAGAGACGCAGAGCAGCCCGAGATTCCCCACGGAAAGTAGCACTTGGGGCTGGGTTCTCACTGCCTTTGCTATGTCCTCAGCCTGAACTTTGCCATGGAAATCATTCAGCTTCACCACCAGTGGGGAGGACAGCCACAGGGCCGCTCACCTATGTACACCACTGAGGTAGAAAGGATGCTTATGGGCTCTGGCACTGTACCCACGTGGCTGCTGAGGCTTTTTGGCCATTTTCCTGGAGTCAATGACTAAATAAGTCCCTCTCTTGATTTTAAATTGGAGATAAACGCTGAGCGTCTCACTGGCAAGCGCATTAAGGCCGCTGGAAGTACAAAGATAATACAGGGTATTTCGGGCCTTTGTTCTCTCCTTTTCACCCACAGCCTGCTAAGCAAGCAAAGAACACAATGAGCAAATCAGTGTTTTGCTGGTACCATCACAGGCTTCAGCCCCTAAATCCTGCTGGCCCACAGCTAGGAAGGGAAGAACGAAAATACAGTGAAGAGTACACATTGCGCACCTGTCTGTTACAAGGGAAAAACAAACTTCACCCATAGACAGACTGAGCCACAGGTGCTGCCACAATCTCCCCAGAGTCAGCCCAGAGCCAACACAGAGCTCGGTCTGAGGATGGGGAGCCAGGACACAGCCCACAGCTCAGGAAGGCAGCAACGCCTCACATTTACCTTCGTGCTATTAAAAGTCTTTAAGTTACATGGTCTGCTCTTGTTACTCTCTCTCTCCACAGCAAATACTTTGATTACAGAGACACCAGCTACAGGTGTGCAACTCAGGAGACACCACGTGATATTTCTGCTCAAAGTCTTCGCATGGACAAAAAGCACTGGAAAAAGCAACAAGTCTTTGAAGTTATAACAGCTGCAACACGAGGGGGGAAAAACAGTCATTAGATGAGGTCACAGAACATGCCAGAAGAGAAGTGGCAATGCCTAAACATTAGATTATCCGTCATACTGGTTATCTGCAGATTTTTGTGCCAATGAAGCAATCAAGACACAGACCTTGCAGCAATCCTGCAATAGACATCATCCAAGAGCACAAGCATTTTCTTTTTGTGAGAAACCAATTTATTTATGCAAAAAGCTGCCTGCCCAGCTCAGTACACAGCTCCAGTCAGGTGCATCTGTCAGAGCTGCGCACCCACCACTGCTGTACTTCCTTCCTCATAGGGATGCAGCAGCACGCAGCTGCAGGGAGGGTGGGGGCATTATCCAAGCACTTCCTTTAAAATTCAGAAGCAAGCCATAACAAATCATTCCAGCACAGGAACACATGTCCGCACATCAAGCTGGCTCATAACACAAAGCACAAACATCCAGCTCACGTTAGGCTCGGAGCTTCAGTGCTGTGAGGCAAGGCCACGCAAACAGCCTCCATTTGTGGCTGTACAGCTGCAGAAAGGAGCGACTTCTTCCCCTCAAAGCAAAACACACGCCGTCAAAAAGCATGCACCTTCTCAAAAAGTCCCAATTACCCAGCCGCAACTAAATGCTGTAATTTGTTGACCAGCTCCTCACAAACTTTAGTAGTGACCTCAAACCCTTGGATTAAACTGCAAAATAATTTCCCCTTTTTGAAAGTCATTTTGTGATTCTTTGATTCCCACCCATCAGCAGCTGCAGGGCACAGCAGCAGGCTGCTACACGTCCCAGTGCAGCAGCTAGAACCAGGCTGAGGCCACAGGCAGCAGCTGGGGGAACTGCTTAGCCCGAGCTTTCCAGCTACCAAAACCATCCTGCTGTTCCTAACAGCCCTGCAGGAAGGGATGGGGACTGGCAAGGGAAGCTCTGCGGAGAGGAAAACACGGCCACAAGATGTGTGACATCCTGGACACACCTGACCTGCACCCAGCTCCATGGGGCAGGGTGCTGGCCCACATGAACACACAGCTCAGCATCACCCAGCAATGCTGACAGCAGGGAAGGAACCACAGGACCCCACAGTCTGATCTGTGGGCTGTGCACAGGTTCACCACCCTGACATTGCATGGCACATCGGGGACACCTTCTGAGATGCTCTCCTTGTCTGAGAGAAATGAAACAGACAGCTGTGCCACTCAAGTGACTCTGAAATAAGTTAAAAGCACCATCATTTGGAAACGTAATCAGCTCCGCTAGGAGACTATTTGTTACTGTTTCCTCATTTCCCTTTTAAGTGTATTCAGATCAAGCCCTACCTTTTCCCAGATGATTTTTACGATTTCTGACATCTGTTTAAAATAATTTTAAACATCTGTTCAGTGCTGTTTCTCTGTGACCATAATAAAATGGATCCTGATGGTCAGTGAGAACTGTCAGACCCAGGAAAGCACCTGGGAAAGGCGGAGAAACAGCCCCTTTGGCTCCACTGCTTTCAGCCACTGAGGACAACAAGCGAACACCGGGGGGACACAGAACAAGGTTCTGCAGCTAACAGTGGCCTCGCTGCATGCCTCAACCATCTACCCAGGCTCCATTGCCCCCACCACACTCATAAGGGTAACCTACTATTGTGATGTTTCCTACACGAGAGCCAAAGACACTGAGGTACATATACAGCTCAGCAGCAGCGAGGTGCATGTAGCCTCTGGCAAGCTCCAGCCAGTGGGACTGTGTGATGTTTTAACCTTTCAGCAGAGTGCTAACAGGAGCACTTGTCAGTGCACTTGCTGTCCACAGCCATCAGTGGAAACCCTGAGGATTAAAGGCACGTTCAGCAGGACATCCTGGCTCTCTCCTGAAAAGCCTGCAAACAATAAACGCGCAAATGGCTCTCGGGAAACAGAGCACCCCGTGTGAGGGCAAGCAATGGAAGACAGGCCATGCCTGAGCTGCCAGCAGCGGGCAGGGAGCTCCAGGGGCAAGGTAGAACCCAGGCTGCTGGAGGAGCAGCCACAGCACTTGGGAGAATGATAGTAAAGGGAGAGGAGACTCGTGATGAAGAACATCAGAGCAGTAACTCCGAGAATGCAAAAAATAGACACTTTGAGTGCTTTAAAGCAATTTGCATGCTTGATGTGATCAACACTCACTGCAAAAGTGGTGAAAAAAAACAGGTCAAAAAAGTTTTAAGTTTTGGAATACTTCGTGCAGTATTTTCCTGTGACAGCAGAAACATTTAGAACTTGTACAACTGCACAGACACATCATCGTTACAGCATTTTAACATTTGTGTCAAATAGGTTCAGATTGCTTTCAATTTAACATTCAGCCTTTCAAAAGGACTAGTGAAGGCAGACCCGAAGGAAATTCACGCAGAAATGAACAATGGCAGAGATGCGTTTTGGGTGGTTTAAGGGTTTCTCATAGCACAACAGATGAGCTAGCAGTTGTGCCCACTCGGAAACAAGTAACCTACATGCCCACAGTAAAACATGCAACAATCTGGAATTGAGCTCTCCCACCTGTACAGACAGCAGTGACCATCTCTTTAGAGATTTAAGCACAGTAGTACTTCAGCACCTACCAGCAGCAATAGAGAAGCAATAAGGGAAGTCTACTTTGTCTGCCCTCAAGCCTGGGTTTGGTTTCTCAGCCGCCTGAAGGCTCTGCATTCTACCGGATGCTACAGATAACATGTAGCAAGGAAGGCAGGGAGGAAACAGGGTACCTAGAGAAATGTGCTTAAGCTTCCCATGTGAGGATCTACAGTCTCCTCCTACACACACCTCTCAGACCCACCAATGCCCTGGTCACACAGCAGCATGCACTGCAGAATCACAGCCAGAGGCGGGGGGAATGGCTGGTTTCAGCTGGCCTTCCCCAGGCATCACAGACTCGCCTATAGCATCTGCACACAGCACAGCCCAGGTCACAGCCACAGAAGCACCCTACATATGGCAACTCTGTGGCAGGGAGCTGCCAACACAGGCGGCTGCGGTTGCCTACATCTGAGCCAAAGGAAATCGCTTCCTGAACTGCCTCAAGCTATCGCTGCACAGCTCACCCTGCGTTCCAGAGCAGGAAGAAGAGCAGAAACAACTCCAGCGAGTCCAAGTGCAGGCAGAGATTGTTACACAGAGCCTCCCAGCACACCTCTCCTCAGCCCAGCTCCACCTGTAAGTACATGGGCAGCTGCTGCCACTTCACCTCCAACAGCTGCAGCAACTCAGGCAGATTCAGTATGGCACATGAGCTCCGAGCGTGCAGCAAGGCAGACTGAGCACCCAGCCCTGCTGTGAGGGACTACAGAACAGCCTGGAGCATCTCCTACTGCTTTGCTTCCAGGGAAATGAAAGAGGACCTAGTGAAGAAACTGAGAAAAAAACACACGGGACCCAATAAGAAGCACTCCAACAGAGCAGTTCGTTCCTCTGGCAGGTGACCAGAGATGGGCTACCCACCAAGAAAACCCGTCTGCCTGTTGCACGGCCGGGCCAGGAGCCCGCAGGTAGACAGCACAGCCGAGGTGCGGGTGCCGCGCCGGGAGCCCACAGACACTGCTTCGCACAACGCAGCGATGCGCTGCGGACAGAGCCGGGTCAGACGGCGCTGCTTTCTCTCCAAGAGCTGCTTCGCCCTTTTTTCCTCTCGCAGCAGCCCCGGGCCGGGCAGTGCCGCTGAGAGCGGCCGCGGGGCTCGGCTCGGCACGGCTCGGTTACCGGCGGGCACCGCGTTACGCACGGCACGGCGAGCAGCAGCCAGCCGAGAACGCGGATAAAGCGGTGCGCACGAACCGAAACACCCACCGACAGCACGCATTAAAAGCTCTTCGCTTTAAGAGACGAGAAACAACTCAGCACCGCTCACAGCCGCCCGCCCACCGCCATTTACCCGACCCGAGCTGCAGCTCCCTCACGGCCCTGACAGGCACGGCTCGGGTCGGCAGCCCGGCGCCGGGCGGGCAGAGCCGCGGGCCGCCCAGAGCCGCCGACCCCTCAGGCGGGCAGCGGCCGAGAGCCGCCCCCCGCGGCCGGGGACGCCCCGGATGAGGCCGTCGCTCTCCCACCCGCTGCCGGCCCTTCCCGGCGGCCGGGGCCCGCCGCTCCCCTCCCGCCCGGCACCCACCTGGTCGGCGAGCTTGAGCACGGCCATCCTCCTCCTCCGCCGCCGCTCCTCCCGCGCACATGCAGCTCCAGCGACGGGCGGCGCGCGCGCCCCGCGACCGACGCCGCTTCTGCTGCTGAAGCTGCAGCTCCGCGCCGGCGGGGCGGGGCCGCGAAGGCCGCCTCGCCTCGCCCGGCGCGGCCCAGCCCAGGAAGA